>NC_092339.1:187757500-188057500 GCF_046630445.1 Rutidosis leptorrhynchoides
AAAAGAACAAATGAAAAATTAGGTATCTCTAGATATGTAGTCTCTTAATTCCATCAGTGGTGGAACAAAGCACGAGAATTACGTTATTGAAAGTTATAGTGTTTCTACATTCTCGCAATTAAATAATTTGATCTATTATCACTTGTGTATGTCTAATACACTTCTGAATTTTAATTTTATAGGGTTATTGTATTTTAGTTATTGATAATAATTATTAGTCTAAATCTTAGTTTTTTTTTCTATAATGCACATCATTTTATGCATATGTCATAGAAGTATATTTTAGATATCGACTCTAGCTATATGGCAAACTAAGTCAAACAAAATTTAGAGGAGCATAAATACAATTTGAAAGTTTTAGGGTCAATAGTGAAATAGTAAAGTAATTCCGGGGACTATTTGAATAAATAGAGATAAAAAGTAAAAAGTTTGAAACTCCAACCCAACCTTGAAACTCCATTAAAAAAAAGTTTGAGTTTTTTTTTCCTTAGGTAGTTGTTCAATCTTTAAGAAAACGTAATATAATAATCATAAAACACGTTGACGTTGTTGTAACTCATCTGAAAGTTGTCTATCATAACATAGCATGAACCATAATTTTGATGCCCCAAAAGGTATGATGCCCAGTGTGGTCGCACCCTTCTCCCTGCACCAGGTCCACCCCTGTAAATACCCCATCACCTGCAATAGTACATCTCCAGTAATCATCTTCTTCATATGGTTGAACCTCCTGCAAAACCGAGCATAAAGAAACCAACGATAGTTCATTCCGACATCCTATATCATTGCAAGCCCAATTCCACGTCCATTGATTATTTTCTTTTTTCTTAATAGTAACTAGTTTATTCAATTCCAAATGATACAATCGGTTAAAATGAATCCGTAAAGGTGTGTCACCTATCCATAGTGTTAGAATGTTATAATTCACCCATGATTCTTATTGATTAAAGAGCCCAAATATATAGTACATGATCTGATCTCATATCCCTTGATTTTAGGGATCCAACATTTAATATGAGATATGGATAGATATGCCTACATTTAATGCTAGATATTACATAAGATATTGTCTATGTCTAATATCCGTTAACATCCCCCCGCAGTTTGAGCGGGAGAGGAATGAACGGACAAACTGGATTAAAACGCTAAAAACTAAATAACATTCTTCTTTCCGAGCAGACTGATATTCGTTGATGTGGTTGCATATTGCTTGACTGCGTTTCCTTTTCCGTAACGTTTTTTTTACGTCGTGGCTTGCTTTGTGTAACGACCCTGGATTTTCCAACGTTTATTCATTAATATTTATTATTAATACATGCATTTTAATAAATGTACATATCCCGTACTTGACTTTACATATCCCGACTTGTCTTTGTGACACACGTACTTTGCACGAATAATATTTTCGAATATTATTTACATTCATGATTAATTAGTATTGATCATTTTTAATTAACTAATGTTACTAGTTAATTACTTGGGCTTTGTTTATTTAATTTGTTACTTACTTGGACTTGGGCTTTTATTATTGGAAATGGACTTGGAAGCCCACCCTACTTTTCTTAATGGACTATTAGGAGCCCAACATTATGCTAATGACTTGTTAAGGACTTAACTTGGATTAATTAGTGAAGGAATCTAGTTACTTACACATTTACACCTTGTTCCCATAACCATTTAGCTTTATTTCCATTCCAAGCTCACACCATTCTCCCATGTAAGAAAGTTGGAGACTTGACCTTCCTCTTTGGGCACCCTTGGCCGTGGGTTTTCATGGGAGAGAGGGATTCCTTTTCAAATTTTTTTTTGTTACTTATTCTCTTGTATACTTCACTTTTTACACACACATAATACTTGCAACTTCTTTTCTCTCAATATTCTCTCAAACTTGTAAGTAACATGAACTAGTTTCTTCTTCCTTTTTCTTAAACAAAACCGCCACCATCATCATTTATTAACTTGTCTTTGTTGTTGTTTAATTACTTGCTTTATTAGTTTGTTGTTGTTGTTAAGGATCAAGTTTTCTAACTTGTATCTTCATGAAATCTTGTTACTTCCATCCTTATTTAATGAAGTCAAGAACAAGGAATCTAAACTTTCTAGTTTATGGTTCTACACTTAAATGTTTTCAAGATTTAAAGTTCATAAGTTTCATATTCATACTTGTGTTCATGTTTGTAGAATTAAATCCTAAAATTCAAACTTTGATTTGAATCTTCCTAAGTATGAAACAAAACATGAACATAATACTTGTACTTTAGTTTATTTCCTTCTTTTTAAAGTTTGTGATGTTGTTATTTTGGTCAAGTGTTACTAGTTAATCTTGATCTCATTTTTCTTGAACCAAAGTTAACTTTGTAAGTTCAAGAACATGGAAGTATAACTTTTTAGTTATAACTTCATATACTTGTGTTGGATCTAAGTTTCCATAGCTTATGGTCTTCTAATTTTGTTGTAAACAAGAGCTTATGAGCTTACATACACTTTTCAAGATGAAAATCTAAGTTTCATAACTTATGGTTTCATTAAAGTTAAGATCCAAGTTATATAACTTAGGGTTTAACTTAAGGACTTTAGATCTAGACTTTTAAGTCTAGGATCTTCAAGATCTAACTAAGAACTATGTTCTACAACTTAAGATCTTGATTATTTAGTTTACTTTCAAGTTTATAGCTTAATATTACTTTTGTAACTCATGTATGTGTCGGATCTAAGATCTTGATGTAACTTTGGTTCATCAAACTACATACAACTCTTAAGTGAGTTGTGCAACATATCTTAGACTTACACTAGTATTATGATGGTCAAACCTTGGTTAAGATGATGCAAACCCATCAACGATTTGTACACTTGAAGCTATACGCATCAAGGATGAGAACCGTGATGAGTATCAAGCACCAAGAACCCACCGAAACACCTTTACTTACTGTTTCTGGAACTGATCAGACTACCTGGGCCACTGTAAAGTTGATTTTCAGTTAGTTCGGTTCGAGTAGATGATTTTTTGTTTAGACCTTGTCTTAATCCGAGTTACGGTTTAGGATCTATGGCCCCCCGAAATTCACTACACCCTATTAACGTTGTGCTGAAATTTCTGACCTACTCGCACTTAAACCGTCACCACAGTCAAACGAAGACGAGTTTGGTTCTGGAAAATTGTCAGCCTCTTGGGGACTCATATACAGAGCCATGGCCACTGGCCTCACCTTATTTCAGTTTGTATAGAGGTCGTAACGGCTGAACGAAGTCAGCCTTTGTTTTAAACTCTTTTTTTGAACGAAACTTACTTTACACTTTTTGTTTAATGATGAATGATGATGGTACTTAAGACCTAATTTACATACATTTAAACCTTTGGGAACGATTTACTGACTTAGTAACTTTTGACTTAGGTTGAGGACCTTCCGGACCAACCACTTTGCTTACCTTTTCGCGTATCGACTTTTACTACTTTCCACTGTGAGTTATAGCATCCCTTTTTACTTTAACTATTTTGGGAACTGAGAATACATGCGCATTTTACATTTTACATACTAGACACGAGTACTTAAACTTTATATATGTGTGGGTTATACAACGGCATAAACTTTCCCCTTAGCTCGGTAACGTTTAGTCATTGGTCTTTGAACCGGTGAACGCGAATCTTAGATATGGATCCATAGAGTTTGACATCCCCACTCGGGCTAGTAGCGCTAGCATTTAACGGGTGTTTAATACTTCGTAAACATATGCACTAGCCAAGTGTACTTTTAAGGGGTGATAAACGTTAAGTTAGTTACCAAGTGCCCGCGGTTATACATATACTTTTCATATTGTTTTGAAACGCTGTTGAAGCACTGAAATCTCGTGGCCTACCTTACATTATTGTTATACTTAAACTATAGCTCACCAACCTTTGTGTTGACGTTTTTAAGCATGTTTTTCTCAGGTGCTTAAGGTTTGCTTGCTTCCGCTGTACTAATCATGCTTTGTAGACACCCGCTGCGCTTATTAGAGATGTCACCGCATGAAACGTTTATTTTGCATTCAAACTATATTACTTTTGAAACGATGTATTTGTAACGACCTATGGGTCACGTACTATTATTGCTTGCTATTCGTAGATGCATACTTTGGTTGTTAAACATTTAACGTTGGTTAAAACGTCACCTTTATTTATGAATGCAAACTCTTTTTGAAACAGCATATAGTATTTGACCTTGTAATGATCATGTTGTTGATGATTCGTACACGATGGTTTTATACGGGGCATCACATTTGATAATTGTTGTTGTAAGAGAATTCAGCTAGCGGCAAATGCCTTCCCGAAGCCTTTCCAAAATCAATGACACAAGCACGCAACATGTCCTCCAAAGTCTGAATCGTGCGTTCGCTTTGTCCGTCTGTCTGCGGGTGATACGCAGTACTCATGTCGAGACGGGTTCCCAAGGCTTCTTGTAAAGAACGCCAAAATCTGGAAGCAAAACGGGGATCGTGATCTGAGATGATCGATAAGGGCACACCATGACGAGATCCAACCTCTTTGAGGTATAGTTGAGCGAGTCTCTCCATCGTATTAGTTTCCTTCATAGCTAGGAAGTGTGCAGATTTGGTAAGACGGTCAACGATAACCCAGATGGTATCGTATCCACCCACCGTCTTTGGTAGCTTAGTAATGAAGTCCATTGTTATCCTTTCCCACTTCCATTGCGGGATTTCCGGTTGTTAAAGTAATCCAGAGGGCTTCTGATGTTCGGCCTTAACTTTCGAGCAAGTAAAACACTTACCAACATAAGTTGCAACATCCTTCTTAAGATTAGGCCACCAATACTGTTCCTTAAGATCGTGGTACATTTTACCGGCTCCAGGGTGAATCGAATATCTCGACTTGTGGGCTTCATCCAATATAAGGTTCCGTAGATCTCCATAACGGGGTACCCAAATTCTTCCGGCATAACATCGAAGTCTAGTCTCCTGAACTTCGAATCGAGAAATGAGAATGTTCAAGTATTCATGAGATATATTCTCCTCCTTGAGAGCCTCATCTTAGGCTGCTCGGATCTGGCTGTTGAGATTCGAATAGATGGTGATGTTCAGTGCCCGAACACGAAGAGGTGGCATCCTCTCTTTTCGGCTCAAAGCCTCAGCTACAACATTGGCCTTGCCAGGATGATAACGAAGTTCACAATCATAGTCGTTCAGCGTCTCGATCCATCGACGCTGTCTCATATTCAGTTGCTTCTGATCGAAGATATGTTGGAGGCTTTTATGATCGGTGAAAATAGTGCTCTTTGTTCCATAAAGATAGTGTCTCGACATCTTTAATGCAAAGACAACGGTTCCAAGCTCGAGATCGTGCGTTGTGTAATTTCGCTCATGAATCTTCAGTTGTCGGGAGGAGTAAGTGATAACCTTTGTTCGTTGCATCAGTACACAACCAAAACCACTTTTCGAAGCATCGCAATAAACGACAAAATCGTCACTGCCTTCAGGAAGTGATAAGATAGGTGCGGTGGTTAACTTCTTTTTCAAAGTTTGAAATGCAGATTCCTGTTCGGGTCCCAAATGAACTTCTTCCCTTTGTGAGTCAGCGCGGTTAAAGGACGCGCAATCAGAGAGAAACCTTCAATAAATCTTCGGTAGTAACCGGCGAGGCCTAAAAATTGGCGGATATGAGTCGGAGTAGTGGGGGTTTTCCACTTGCTGATAGCTTCAATCTTGGCAGGATCAACCTTGATACCTTGATCACTCACAACGTGACCCAAAAATTGGACTTCCATCAACCAAAACTCACACTTGGAGAATTTTGCATAAAGTTGCTATTGTCTCAAGAGTTCAAGAACTAGACGAAGATGTTGCTCATGTTCTTCTTCGCTTTTGGAGTAGATGAGGATATCATCTATGAAGACGATAACGAACTTATCCAGGTATGGCTTGCAGACACGATTCATGAGATCCATAAACACGACAGGTGTGTTGGTTAAACCGAATGGCATCACGAGAAACTCATAATGACCATAACGAGTTCTGAATGCAGTCTTCATCATGTCACTCTCTTTCACCCTCAACTGGTGATAACCGGATCGCAAATCGATCTTAGAGTAAACACTTGATCCTTGTAGCTGATCAAAAAGATCGTCAATTTGGGGAAGAGGATACCGATTCTTAATCGTCAATTTGTTGAGTTCACGGTAGTCGATACACATGCGGAATGATCCATCCTTCTTCTTCACAAATAAAACAGGTGCACCCCAAGGCGAGAAACTTGGTTGGATAAATCTACGGTCTAGCAGTTCTTGTAATTGGCTTTGCAACTCTTGCATTTCGGAAGGTGCGAGTCGATAAGGTGCGCGAGCTACAGGTGCAGCTCCTGGCACTAAATCGATCTGAAATTCCACTGCTCTCGGTGGCGGTAATCCAGGCAATTCTTCCGGGAAGACATCGGAAAATTCGTTCACAATTCGTACGTCATCCACGCTCTTCACTTCAGTTTCTAACGTTTTCACATGTGCCAAAATAGCAAGACGTCCTTTCTTCATGATCTTTTGCGCCTTCATGCAACTAATGAGATTCAGTCTCGAGCTACATCTCTCTCCGTAAATAATTAGTGGCTCACCATTTCCGTGCGGTATATGAAGAGCTTTATCTCCACAGATAATTTCAGCCCTTATCTTGGTCAACCAGTCCATACCAACAATAACATCAAAGCTTCCCAACTTAATGGGTATCAAGTCAATCTCGAAATCCACACCAGCTATATTGATAATAGCTCCCCGGCTAATTTGGTCAACTTTTTCAAGTTTTCCATTGGCTACCTCTACAAGCATACTCTCCTTTAAAGGAACTAACGACCAATTTATCTTATCGCAAAAGTGGCTACATACATAACTCCTATCGGCACCAGTATCAAATAAGACAGAAGCTAATAGATTTTTGATAGTGAATATACCTGTGACCAAGTCGCGGTTCTCACAGGCATCCCTTGCGTTTACGTTGAAAGCTCTGCCACGCGGTGGTCCACCGTCCTTTCGCTTGTTGGGACACTCATTTCTGAAGTGGCCCGTCTGTCCACATTCATAACACTTTCTCGGTCCATTGGAGTTCGGCTTTCCAGTCATGGTGGTGATCTTGCAGTCTCTGCCAATATGCCCGGTCTTTTTGCATTTTTCACAAACAACGTTACAGTACCCGGTATGGTGCTTGTAGCACCTCTTGCACTGTGGTAGAGTACCCTTGTAATTGGGGTTCGAGTTGGTGTTCGGATTGGGGTTCCTCCCATCATTGTGCCTCTTGGCGGGGGTTTGATCATAGGCTCTCCCCTTATTGTTATCCCACTTACGCTTATCACTACTACCCGCTTCGGATTTTGCCTTTTCTGGTTCATCGATGATGATTTGGTTCATTAAGGTATGCGCCATGCGCATTGCTTCCGGGACATTGGGTGGTTTAGACGAGGTGACATTTCCCTTAATGGACTTAGGAAGTCCCCACAAGTACCTTTCCATACGCTTAAACTCCGGGGTAACCATGGTAGGACACATCAGGGCTAATTCCAGATACCTACAGTTGTAACCATCGAGATCGTTTCCCACAACCTTCAACTGCATAAACTCAATCTCCATTTTCTGGATCTCTGTCCTAGGTCAATATTCCTCAATCATGGCCCCCTTAAACTCTTCCCATGGAGTGGCATACGCCTCATCAATACCCTTTGCTTGAGCCAGAGTGTTCCACCAAGTTAGTGCACCGTCTGACAGCGTACATGAAGCATACTTGGTTTTGTTCGCCTCTGAGCAGTTACTAACTCGAAACACATATTCTAATTTCTCAAACCACCTAGTGAGACCAACTGGCCCCTCAGTTCCACTAAAGTTGTGGGGCTTGCAGCTTTGAAACTCTTTGTATGTGAACCCATTACGAATGGGCTGGATAACCGGTGGTGGTGGAGCTTGGGGGTTCATTTCCGCTAAAGCTGCGGCGACTCGTTCATTGATCATTTCTTCGATTTGGGCTGCGGTGGGTGTTGATCTTCCGTTGGCCATTGATGTTTTAAACAAAAAATTTTGACTCAAGTCAAAATCCAGTATTCAAATAGTAATAATACAGTATATGGTAACCAGCATGGAATCAACACAACACATGTTAATTAAGTAATGCAAATAGATTCAGATACCACAAGATCATCATACAGTAACGTAAATAGAACACCGTACAAGGATTAAATAACACAAAGTTCCATTCATTAATAATAAGTTGCATACATCAGCATAGGTTCGCGCAATACATAAATAAAACATAAAACTACAAGTGAGATTACATAATGAAATCTACTACAAATGTCCTATGGTGATGGTGGGTGTAGGATGTCCATTACGTGGGACATCTGGTCCTCGAGCTCAGCTACCCGAGCACGAAGGATCTCCACCTCTCTCGTCAGTTCCTCGATAGAGGGAGATGGTGGGGCAGGTGGTGCAGTCGGTACGGGTGGTGACGGTGGTGCAGATGGTCCGTCTTCAGAAGTGGATGGTGCACAGCGGTAAGGCTTACGGATGAAGGGATCAGCAGGATATGGCACAAGCCGCTTACGGGCGGTAACTCTAGTCCTCAGTCCATGTGCGTTAACGGATGATCTCCATCTGTTAACCCCAGGAATAACAGTACCATCGAAACGATACCGCTTCTTCAGCGGGGTAGAGGGTGGCTGCACGGGTGCCTCATCAGGGTCCTCATCGGAATCCTCGTCACTGGAGTTGTCGGAGGATGAGTCGTCGGATGATGAGTCGGCAGATGATGGGTCGTCTAGATCAGCTGGGGGGTGGCTATATGGGTGGCTCTCCTCGGGCTGCCATCATCAGTCGGTATCTGAAGGGCGGGATCGGCACGAGACGTCCATCAGGAAGGCGTCAGCACCAATGGTTATGCTCATTATGGACCGGACCTTTCCCAAGTTCCGCGAGAATCACAGCACCACCGGGATGGTGCTGTGGCTCCGGAGGTCCTGGGGCAAGTGGAGCTGGAATATATGGTGGGTCCTCGGCTCCGTCAGAGGTGATCACTGGGCCGGGCGCATGGCTACTGGCTCCAGAGGATGAATCGCCGGAGTCGCTGGAAGGTGTAGATGACGAGATCGAGTCAGCAACAACGGTAGGTGAGGTGGCCGATGAGTCCGAGGCGCTCTCCAAGTGAAAGATAGTGGGCAGGGCATCCGACATTTGAACAAGGAAAAATAACTTTTTCCATGTCAGTAAGTCATAAAGCAAGCACGTATTAGGCAAGGTGACTATGACAGTCTAGATCATGCATAGCAGTAAGTAGCATGGAAATAATAACAAATCGTACAGAAGTATCATGCAATCGAAGCATATAGTAGCATGCATTAGAGTAAACATGTAGCAGTATACGGCATATAGTAGTAAAAGTAAGCAGCAGCATGCAGTAAGTTCCGCAGAAACAAGTAAACTAGCAAGTTGTAAATTAGTTCTATTAGTGAATCCTACTCGGATCGGTCCAGACTCACTAATGCAACCTAATTCCCTACAACCAATGCTCTGATACCAAATGTGATGCCCCGTACAAAACCATCGTGTATGAATCATCAACAACAGTTATCATTCGAGTATTAATGCCGCACCTTTTGAAGCATTGTATGGCCGCAAGTGCCGGTCTCCTATTTGTTGGGCCGAAGTGGGCGAAAAGCAAATCACCGGACCCGAGGTAGTCCATGAAACAACAGATAAGATTGCTCAAATTCAAGCTAGAATTAAGAAGGCCCGTGATCATCAAAAGAGTTATGCTGATCTTAAACGTAAAGACTTCGAATTCAACGTCGGTGACCGTGTTATGTTGAAGGTCGTACCTTGGAAGGATGTGATCCGTTTTGGAAAACATGGGAAGTTAAACCCGCGATACATTGGTCCTTTTGAAATCTTGGAGCGTGTTGGACCCGTTAATACCGTCTGGATCTTCCAACTCAATTGAGCTCAGTTCATCCTACCTTTCATGTATCGAATTTGAAGAAGTGTCTTGCTGAACCGGAACATGTCATACCATTGGAGGAACTTACAATTGACGACAAACTCCACTTCGTGGAAGAACCTGTAGAGATTATGGACCGTGAGGTCAAAAATTTGAAACACAACAAGATTCCGATCGTCCAAGTACTATGGAATGCCAAACGAGGACCTGAGTTTACCTGGGAACGAGAGGATCAAATGATGCAGAAGTATCCTCACCTTTTCCCAACTCCTCCATCTACCTCAGCTTAAAATTTCGGGACGAAATTTTCTTTAACAGGTGGATAATGTAACGACCCTGGATTTTCCAACGTTTATTCAGTAATATTTATTATTAATACATGCGTTTTAATAAATGTATTTATATACATTTACTTGATACCGTACTTGACTTTACATATCCCGACTTATCTTTGTGACACACGTACTTTGCACGAATAATATTTTCGAATATTATTTACATTCATGATTAATTAATATTGATCATTTTTAATTAACTAATGTTACTAGTTAATTACTTGGGCTTTGTTTATTTAATTTGTTACTTACTTGGACTTGGGCTTTTATTATTGAAAATGGACTTGAAAGCCCACCCTACTTTTCTTAATGGACTATCAGGAGCCCAACATTATGCTAATGACTTGTTAAGGACTTAACTTGGATTAATTAGTGAAGGAATCTAGTTACTTACACATTTACACCTTGTTCCCATAACCATTTAGCTTTATTTCCATTCCAAGCTCACACCATTCTCCCATGTAAGAAAGTTGGAGACTTGACCTTCCTCTTTAGGCACCCTTGGCCGTGAGTTTTCATGGGAGAGAGGGATTCCTTTTCAATTTTTTTTTTGTTACTTATTCTCTTGTATACTTCACTTTTTACACACACATAATACTTGCAACTTCTTTTCTCTCAATATTCTCTCAAACTTGTAAGTAACATGAACTAGTTTCTTCTTCCTTTTTCTTAAACAAACCCACCACCATCATCATTTATTAACTTGTCTTTGTTGTTGTTTAATTACTTGCTTTGTTAGTTTGTTGTTGTTGTTAAAGATCAAGTTTTCTAACTTGTATCTTCATGAAATCTTGTTACTTCCATCCTTATTTGATGAAGTCAAGAACAAGGAATCTAAACTTTCTAGTTTATGGTTCTACACTTAAATGTTTTCAAGATTTAAAGTTCATAAGTTTCATATTCATACTTGTGTTCATGTTTGTAGACTTAAATCCTAAGATTCAAACTTTGATTTGAATCTTTCTAAGTATGAAACAAAACATGAACATAATACTTGTACTTTAGTTTATTTCCTTCTTTTTAAAGTTTGTGATGTTGTTATTTTGGTCAAGTGTTACTAGTTAATCTTGATCTCATTTTTCTTGAACCAAAGTTAACTTTGTAAGTTCAAGAACATGAAAGTATAACTTTTTAGTTATAACTTCATATACTTGTGTTGGATCTAAGTTTCTATAGCTTATGGTCTTCTAATTTTGTTGTAAACAAGATCTTATGAGCTTACATACACTTTTCAAGATGAAAATCTAAGTTTCATAACTTATGGTTTCATTAAAGTTAAGATCCAAGTTATATAACTTAGGGTTTAACTTAAGGACTTTAGATCTAGACTTTTGAGTCTAGGATCTTCAAGATCTAACTAAGAACTATGTTCTGCAACTTAAGATCTTGATTATTTAGTTTACTTTCAAATTTATAGCTTAATATTACTTTTGTAACTCATGTATGTGTCGGATCTAAGATCTTGATGTAACTTTGGTTCATCAAACTACATACAACTCTTAAGTGAGTTGTGCAACATATCTTAGACTTACACTAGTGTTATGATGGTCAAACCTTGGTTAAGATGATGCAAACCCATCAACGAGTTGTACACTTGAAGCTATACGCATCAAGGATGAGAACCGTGATGAGCATCAAGCACCAAGAACCCACCGAAACACCTTTACTTACTGTTTCTGGAACTGATCAGACTACCTGGGTGACTGTAAAGTTGAGTTTCAGTTAGTTCGGTTCGAGTAGATGATTTTCCGTTTAGACCTTGTCTTAATCCGAGTTACGGTTTAGGATCTATGGCCCCCCGAAAGTCACTACACCCTATTAACGTTGTGCTGAAATTTCTGACCTACTCGTACTTAAACCGTCACCACGGTCAAACTAAGACGAGTTTGGTTCTGGAAATTTGTCAACGTCTAGGGGACTCATATACGAAGCCATGGCCACTGTCCTCACCTTATTTCAGTTTGTATAGAGGTCGTAACGGCTGAACTAAATCAGCCTTTGTTTTAAACTCTTTTCTTGAATTAAACTTACTTTACACTTTTTGTTTAATGATGAATGATGATGGTACTTAAGAACTAATTTACATACATTTAAACCTTTGGGAATGATTTACTGACTTATTAACTTTTGACTTAGGTTGAGGACCTTCCGGACCAACCACTTTGCTTACCTTTTCGCGTATCGACTTTTACTACTTTCCACTGTGAGTTATAGCATACCTTTTTACTTTAACTATTTTGAGAACTGAGAATACATGCGCATTTTACGTTTTACATACTAGGCACGAGTACTTAAACTTTATATATGTGTGGGTTATACAACGACATAAACTTTCCCCTTAGCTCGGTAACGTTTAGTCATTGGTCTTTGAACCGGTGAACGCGAATCTTAGATATGGATTCATAGGGTTTGACATCCCCACTCGGGCTAGTAGCGCTAGCATTTAACGGGTGTTTAATACTTCGTAAACATACGCACTCGCCAAGTGCACTTTTAGGGGGTGATAAACGTTAAGTTAGTTACCAAGTGCCCACGGTTATGCATATACTTTTCATACTGTTTTGAAACGCTGTTGAAGCACTGAAATCTCGTGGCCTGCCTTACATTACTGTTATACTTAAACTATAGCTCACCAACCTTTGTGTTGACATTTTTAAGCATGTTTTTCTCAGGTGCTTAAGGTTTGCTTGCTTCCGCTGTACTAGTCATGCTTTGTAGACACCCACTGCACTTATTAGAGATGTCACCGCATGAAACGTTTATTTTGCATTCAAACTATATTACTTTTGAAACGATGTATTTGTAACGACCTATGGGTCACGTACTATTATTGCTTGCTATTCGTAAAAGCATACTTTGGTTATTAAACATTTGACGTTGGTTAAAACGTCACCTTTATTTATGAATGCAAACTCTTTTTGAAACAGCATATAGTATTTGACCTTGTAATGATCATGTTGTTGATGATTCGTACACGATGGTTTTGTACGGGGCATCACACTTTGCCTAAGGATTGAGTAGGACTTGGGCATTGAACTTTGTCGACGATAACCAGTCTTTATCGAAAGAGCTTATTATTATTCTTATTATTTTTTTTTTTGAGGTTTGGAACCTAGTATAGCTAGGTGGCTCATCCTTACGCCGATCCATGACCATGTTTTCTTTTTCTTTTCACGCGTGCCATGTGCTACATTTCTTATAATTTTTTTTTATTTGGAAAAGTAATCAAAAGTGGAGGTGGGACCGAAAATAAGAATTATAAAATGATAGTTGAGGCTTAGAGACAACACATCATTTCTCATTCCCACATCTCCTTCTTTCTCTAGTTTGGCTGCTTTTTTTTTTTTTTTTTTTTTTTTGCTGCTGATGGTCTTTAGCCATGATCAAACAGAAGATAAGGATGGAGAAAAGAAGATGCTGAGATGCTATGGAAGAGAGCACGAGGTGAAGAACAGAGGTACTTGTTTTTTATTTATTTTTTTTAAAGAAATTGAAGAACAAAAGAGTCATAGAAAGAAGACAGGAGCTGAAACGGTATATATTTCAACCCTGATGTTGTTGCTCCGGTGGTGAGATGACGATGTATATTTCAACCATAATTGGATGCTTTTTGTAAGAAATGGAAAAATAAAAGAAAAAGGATAAAGACGGGAGCTGAAACGGTGTATATTTCAACCGTGATTTGCTGCTCCGGTGGTGGTATGATGGTGTATATTTCAACCGTGATTTGAATGCTTTTTGAAAGAATTGGAAAACAAAAGAAAGATAGATAGAAGGCCGAAGTAGAGGTTCGGTATTGATGGGGTTAGGAAGAAGATTTGATGGGTGGTAGAGCAGAAGCGGCACACATTCGGCTGACTAGGTTTTGGATCAAACCCTTTGATACCATGTTGAAATGTTATAATTCACCCATAATTCTTATTGATTAAAGAGGCCAAATATATAGTACATGATCTGATCTCATATCCTTTGATTTTAGGGATCCTACATTTAATATGAGATATGGATAGATATGCCTACATTTAATGCTAGATATTATATCAGATATTGTCTATGTCTAATATCCGTTAACACATAGGTCATGCCGAAACTGGATGGAATGTCCATTTCCTAGCTTCATTTGAAACAAATCGTTGGGTACAAGATGTTGCTCCACCACATTTTTAGAATTCTTAACAATAGAATCCCTCACAAACCACTTGATGAGGTCTGATCAAACAAGGGACCATGGATGCCTTGAATAACCTTCACCCATAACGAATCTGGAGCCACAAGATAACGCCATTTCCATTTTAAAAGCAACGCCATGTTAAACGCTTTAAGGCTCCCAATATTAAGACCACCTTTGTCGTATGAGGCCATTATAAGATCCCATCTCACCCAATATATTTTTCGAGACACACCATTATCGCCCCAGAGAAAACGACAACGATATGACTCCATCTCTTTTAAAACCTTTTCGGGACATTTGAACATAAAGAAAAAATATAGACCGATAGATCCCAACACCGATTTTATTAGTGTAAGACGAGAACCCACTGATAAAAGAGGAATCTTCCATGCCGCCAATTTTTTATGAAATTTAGCTAGCAAATCTGACCAATACGTTATATAGTTCATATTAGCACCAATTGTGAAGCCAAGATATTTTGTAGGAAGAGACCCAATAGCACAACCCGACTCGGCAGCTAAACGATTGATGTCTGCATTCTCAACTCCAATACCAAAAATGTGGGATTTGGTGACATTTAAACGCAGACCTGAAATCAAGTAAAAAACATTAAGCATATGTATAATATTTTCGAGGTAGCCTTGGTTCCATTCCGTCATGATAATAACGTCATCAGCATACATGAGGTGCGAAATAGTAACGTCTGAATTTCCAATCCAAACCCCTTTAAATAAATTAAAAGCCGGCGCTTTCACCATCATCTGATGCAACCCCTCCATAACAGTTAAAAACAAATACGGACTAAGAGTATCACCCTGGCGCAAACCACATTGAATTGGAAATCCCTTCGTTAGGCTACTGTTAATAAGGATAGACGTTCGGGCCGAGGAGAGACATCCATTTATCTAACTTTGCCATTGAGAATCGAAACCGAGATATTTAAGCATATGGTCTAAGAAACATCAATCAATCGAGTTGTATGCTTATTCAAAATTCACCTTCAAAAGCATCATCTTTTGTTTCTTATTTTTCATCCACGAGATAATTTCACTCAAAACAATCGAGCCATCACCCTTAATATATTCCGACTGTTCTAGACTAATAATGTTATCAATAACAAGCGCCAATCGGTTAGTAAGCACCTTAGAAATGATCTTATACAAGACACCAACGAGAGGACGGTAATCTGCAATTACAGTCGGATTGGAAAACTTCGGGATTAAACAAAAGAAGGCCGATTTGGCATCTTGAGGTAAAACCGAAGATGCAAAGAACCGATACACATCCTTCATAATATGGTGTTTGAGATCAGCCCAGTAATGTTTGATAAAGTAAAAAGTAAAACTATCTGGTCCAGGCGCTTTATCACTTCCACAATCCCAAATTGCCGCTCTGACCTCATCTTCCGTTATGGCCTCTTCCAAAAACGCCGCATCTAACGGGTCTAGCAAACGATCAACTACAATATCCTCGAGAGTAGCTCCAGAAGAGACTTTTTGAAACTTCAACTTGAAATAATCGAAAAATTTGTCTTTGACAATATCAGGATCTGAATTCCATTCGCCATCGACAAGAACACCTTGAATAGCAGTATTATTACGCTTATGTTTCAACATCGTATGGAATAATTTCGAGTTATCATCACCATTTGCAATCCATTTAACCCGAGATTTTTGAAACATATCCATTTCATCCAAACGATCGAACGAATCAGCTTCCCTAGCGAGCTGAGAATACTCAGCCACTTCCTCGGCGGAGGCTAACCCACCATCAGTTCTTTCGTCAATGATAAGCATGCGATTAATAACTTGCTTTTTACGAGAAAGATCACCATCTCTGTTTGCATGAAACTATTCTTTGATGTTAGCTTTCAAGATCTTCATTTTAACAATAAAATTGGTATCCACGTTCAAGTGATCAAAATCAGTGAGCGACTTTTTTTACCACTTATTCAAATCCAACTCTTTCAAACCAAGAATGAAATAATTTGAAAGGGGTAGACGGTAGGCCCATAATTAACTTTCTCATGATAGAGCAAAATAGGAGAATGATCAGAATGTCCCTTACGTAAAATCATACCTTTTATGGGTTCGGTCATATTCACAATATTTTGTGAAACCAAAAATCTATCCAACTTACTCATTTTAGACCCCGGTTTATTACGCCAAGAGAACCGAAAGCCGCCTAGTTGTGTTAACAATTGATATGCGGAAATATTTAAATGTTTATTGATATGATTGAATGTTTATTGATAATGAAGTGAATGTTAACTGATCTTGATCTATGTTGTAAACTAGAAAAAGATAAAAGAGAACAATAAACTTGAAGGACTATATTTTTAATAGATTTTGGTTTTTGATACAGATTGTATACAAATGGCCATTAAAGCCTTTTTTATATGAAAAACAAGGTAACATCTATTTCCATTAGAGGTTAGGCTCCAAATCTCATTTTGGAACCCCTTGATTACAATTTAGGAAATGCAGTTTGTCTTTGCTTGTTTTGGATCCGTTGTACTGGCTTCTAGTAATTATCTTGGGTTGACATGTGACTTCCAACAAATATGAAAATGATGAGAAGCTCTTTCTCTGATCCTAGAGTCAAATTACCACATTTGGTAATTTGTCTTTTGTTGATTTGTTTCATTCTAACACTCCCCCTCAAGTTGAATAGTGGGATTTCCACAATTCAACTTGCCCAATACGCCGTTGAAGAGACTTTCGTTGACTAGTTTTGCAAGAATAATCACGAACTAGTCTTCAATTTTGTTCAAGTCAATTCATGACTTGAACTTCTTCATCTGTCTTAAAAAACATGTTTAGTTAATTCTCGACTTGAACCTTTGAGGTTCGCCGAAAAAACCATCTTCTTGAGTTTCCAACTTAAACCAAGCTCAAATTAAACCTTCATTGGTTCACCCGACATGAACCCAACTCAACTTGAACTTTTATTTGGTTGGTCTCGAGTATCAAGCTCCTGACATGAACCCAGTTCAATCTTGAACCTTCACTGGTTCGCTTGGAGTATTTATCTTTCTGAGGTGAACCCAGTCCAACTTAGACCTTCACTGGTTCGCCAAGTAATATTCAATTTTCTAGACATGAACCCTGTCAATCTTGGACCTTTAGTGGTTCGTCTAGTATATTCATCTTTCAAACATGATCCTAGTTTCTCTTGAACCTTGTTTGGTTTGCTTGGAAGTATTTAAGTTTTTGTTCCTTGACATGAACCCAATTCATCTTGAACTTTGTTTGGTTCGTCAAGGATTGTTCAGTCTCAAGACATGAACCCAATCCAATCTTGGAACTTGTTTGGTTTTGCTTGAGTAATATGAAGTCAAAGTGGGATTGCCACTTTGACTTAGCATTGATGTTTCTTCTTTGAGTAGCTTCATGCGCCTCTTCTTAATCTTTTATTGTTTGCTAAATGCCGAAGTGTCTTGAGTTATTCCTTTAGATGCTCCGGTAATCAACTCACGGTGTTGTTAGAATCAATCTGCCCATCACCCGTGTATTGGATATATACCAGAAATATCATAAAAACAAAGGATTAGTGACGTTGCAATAACACAATCTATTCATAATCATAGTTAGTTTACACCAACTCACAATGATATTAGGATTAAACTTCCCCTCACTTGTGTGTTGGAGGTTAAAAGTAATAATTGGTCTCAAGAACCTTATAATTTAATAGAAAATGTGACACCTTTTTAACTAGAAAAAAACATTTTGTTATTTTTAAGACATTCGGGTAAAAAGCTTGTAACCTTTTCCAACAAAGGATTTTAACCTTAAACCAAAAAGTTACAAATCAAAGTTTCACATTTTGTTTTTAAATTCACGAAGGTGTATTTTTCAACAAAAAATTTGATTCTTTATTTCATAAAAGAAAATCTTCGATTCCTTATCATAAGAAAAAATACGTTTGGACCAAAAAACGTTGGGACCAATTTGACTTCTTGTTTGTTGAAAACAAATTGACCATTTTTTTTTTACTTCCTATTATTACACGGGTCATTGCATACTCTTAAAAAGAAAATGTTTTACTTTATAAAGTTTATCCCAACCATATTTTTCGTATTTCAAAAGTCCCTCATTTTTAAACTCATTTAAACACTTTAGAGTTATTTTGGAAAATTGATTTAAGATTTTACTTTTCCCAACCAAAAGGTAGTCTGTGACTGACTTTTCACAACCTCGAATGTAATTTTTTATTTGACCTCCTTTTTACTTAAAACACTATTTGAAGCTGTCTTTTAACAAAAGTATTTTGCTTTAAAACAAAAAAAATTTGACCATCCTCTTTTTTTTTTTTTTTTTTTTTTTTTTTTTTTTCCATTTAAGCTTTAAATTTAATTTAAATTAAAAGGTGGTTATTTGAGAATCTTCTTTTTATGACCTTCACATCTCCAAGGGTGAAATTAACCAACAACCAAAAATTATTAAACATGAGTTTCCTTTAGTAAACAAAAGTTACTAACAAATGGTTTGGACTAAAAAACTGGACATTCCTTTGTTTAAATAAAATTGAAGAGATCTTTGGACATTTTTTTTTTAACTTCACAGGGAAAAAAAAAATTGTAAATCAATAAAACGAGGTACGTTTATTTCTTTTGTTTAAAAAAAAAAAAAAATCCCCTTTTTGATCTTGACTCTTTAATATCAGAAGGGGCAGTTGACCAACTTTAAAGTTGTTTACAAACTTTGGACTCCTTTTTACTCCATACTTTAAAGACATACGGAGTATATTTGAAGTATTTTTTGGCAGGAGTGTGTTTTACACAAAGCAAGGGTTGCTAATTGGCCCACTACCCTTAACAGGCCCAAAGTGTTTAATTAACCCAACCGTCCTTTTTTTAGTCGGTATCCATTTTTAATTGACCCAACCGTCCCCTTTTTCAACCTCGAGATTCCCTTTTTGCTGTCACTTTCTCATTATCGATACAGACAGGTTGTTTATCGATACAAACAGGTTGGTTCAGTTTATCTTCCCCACACGTACCTTTAAACCTAGAAGCAACCCTAGATTCGTTTACTTTTTCTATATCTGTGAAAAGAGAAATAAATGGTTTAAGGGTTGTATTCTTTCATACCAATCTTTTCCTCCCTAAAATCAGTCACGACTAAATTAGGGTTTGATTCAAACCAAAAACCTTAAAATTTTATTGACGATTTTCGGGATGAATACGAAATTAAAGGAACGAGTTTTGAGAAGAGAAGGGTTTGAGGTGTTAACCCCAAACCCTTTACCTAATTGCAGATTTTCGAAGCATTAAATTGAAGCATGTGGTGTCGTTGCGGGTAGCTTCAAGGTTGCCGCCAACCACCTTTGTTGCTTCCTTCGCCGCCGTTCAGGTCATTGATTTCTTTTCTCCTTTCGGCGCCAGGTAATCACACCTATGGTCGCCGTTAACGGTTGATGGTGGTCACCGCTGTTGGTACCATCTTGGTTACCGACGGTTGCAAATCCCACCATTTATTTGCTCTAAAGCCGTCATATTATCACCATGGAAACCAAAACTATTCTTTGTGGCTTTTGGTGGCCGGTGATATTGAGGCTTGATTTAAGATACCGTCTTTTTGACATGGCGGCTTGATTTAAGAAGCTTATTGCTTCTGCTTTTCTGAGCTACCATCAATGGCAAGTGAAGTAAGCCTTGAAAGGTGATTGCTTTGATTCAGCAACCCTTTCGGCTCTTCCTTATGCCTGAATTTGGTTAGGTTTTGAGACTATTAACTGAGTTACCGTCTATTGACATGGCAGCTCAGATTTGAGGTATATGATTGAAGCAAAAAGCGACTATCTTGATCAAAGGATCGATACCGTTAGCTCTGATACCATGTTAACAATTGATATGCGAAAATATTTGAATGTTTATCGATATGATTGAATGTTTATTGATAATGAAGTGGATGTTAACCGATATTGATCTAAGTTGTAAACTAGAAAAAGATAAAAGAGAACAATAAACTTGAAGGACTACATTTTTAATAGATTTTGGTTTTTGATACAGATTGTATATATTACAAATGGCCATTGAAGCCTTTTTATATGAAAAACAAGGTAACAGTTATTTCCATTAGAGGTTAGGCTCCAAATCCCATTTTGGAACCCCTTGATTACAATTTGGGAAATGCAGTTTGTCTTTGCTTGTTTTGGATCCGTTGTATTGGCTTCTAGTAGTTGTCTTGGGTTGACATGTGACTTCCAACAAATATGGAAATGATGAGAAGCTCTTTCTCTGATCCTAGAGTCAAACTACCACATTTGGTAATTTGTCTTTTGTTGACTTGTTTCATTCTAACAAGTTGAATATCGAATAAACCCGTATCCACAATAAAGTTATTAAGATCATCAGCTTCTACCTGTGAGAATTTAGAACCATGCCTCTCATCACTGGTTCGAACCGCATTAAAATCACCACATAAGATATACTCTCCAGGGTTCGATCCCATAAACTCACGAATCTGATTAAGAATGGCCAACTTTTCGACCCAGGGTTGAGGCATATATAAATATTAACCATAAAACACTGAACATTGTGACCACGCCATTTACCCTTGACGATAATGAAGTTGTCTTGGCACCAAATATCCTCCTTAACGAACACGTTTGGATCTCAAATAGACATCAACCCACCTGAGTGACCACGAGAAGAGCTACACGCATAATCAAAGTTCATATTCTCCCACATTGTTTTTAAACGATATAACACCAATCTCATCATCTTAGTCTCTTGAATGGCTAAGAATTGCTTGATGTAGCAGGAGCTGTACACGATTCAGCAGGGACATTATGAGTTGTAGGTGATGCAAACTGAGGCAAATTAATATCTTCATACACAGGAGAAAACGAATATGAATTAGACTCGCACCCATTCGCGTGCTCGTTGCTATTAGTCGAGTTCAGATTAGTGGAATCCAAGTTTGCATCCACCCCAACCTCTTTTAAATATTCACGTGCATGATCCTCATCCACCTTTGAAAGGACATCGTTAATGGTGTATCCTAGGAGATACACGCATAAAAACACCATTTTCATATAGAAAAATGGATCAAAAAGCACAAAAGATAACAAAATTTAGCAGTGTTTAGTATTTACCGCCCAGCGTAGAGCAGGCCGCCCAGCGTCAAGCATAAGCCCTGCAGGCAGCTTCTATGCATAAGCCCTTTAACTCAGCGGGTGAACGGCACGCAGCCACGTCAGCACATGCCACCGACATTCTGGATACTTCACGTAACAGAACCATTCAGTGATTGACACGTGTATCCCGTGAAATTCGGACATTCTACGCCTATAAATAGACCCCCTGGGTCACCACATTTCACACCATTTTCAATCTGAACTTCAGTCAGAGAGAAGTACACTTTCTCTCTCACGCAGTTCTTTCTCACTCTAAAAGCACATTAGCCGCTTAGCAGCAATACGCTAGACGGATCTTTAGAGATTGGTCCACAGATTGATTGAGGCCACCCCACAGATCTTACATCTGTGTTCCGGGTTTACAGAGATTATTTCTCGAGGGCAAACAACAACCAACAGTATACGCCACACGCTGAGCAGCTATTGTCTTGTACTGGTACTTTACAGCCGCTATACGGAAAATCGTACCAACAAATGGCGCCACCCGTCTCGAGGACCACCAAAACCACCAAGAACACGAAGGCAACTGAAACAACCTCATCAAAAACAGCACTTGAACCAGTTGATGAAAACATCATTGAGAACATACCAGTGGATCAGCTAACTCTTAAAGAAACTTCAATTGAAGAAGAGGACCAACCGCACACTGGTAACACCGATGATCAAGTTCATGAAACTATACCACGATTGAAGAAGCCATTGATGGGGAGTTCTAGTGGAGGAATGTGGAAAGCCAGGCGAGGAACACACAATGTTTCTTTTAAAAGGACAGCTGATGTGAATGTTAAGCACAACAACAGAGGAAAGACAATCTCAAAATCACAATTGTTCAAGTTATTCAATCAATTGAACACTTTTGTCGATGAAACTGAAACTCAACACAGTGATGAAGGTTTCTTGGAAGATGATTGGAATTTTGGGGACGAAGACGAGAAGTTCTTTATGACTGAGGAGATGGCCGGAAAGTTATTGGATGGAATTTTGACCAAGACGGCACCATCACGATATAAGCAGAATTAGCACAACCAACCATCCGTGCAACGGCTGTAGATAATTTGTTTGCTTTGATTACTGGAGATGAAGCTATCAATGAAATGTCCCGTTCATATCGATTATAAACGTTTCATAATAATTGATTCCTTTGCGAGGTTTTGACCTCTATATGAGACGTTTTTCAAAGACTGCATTCGTTTTTAAAACAAACCATAACCTTTATTTTATTGACAAGCTTAAAAGGACACCACCTAGATTATCAAGAATTTGATAATCTAAAAATATCACACTTACACAAGACCAATACATATTGGTTTACAATATTAATATGTTACAGCAAAGTAAATCTCGAATGCAGTTTTAAACAATATTATACAAGCATGCTGACACCAAATCTTGTCCATATTTTAGCATGCAACAGCGGAAGCTCTTAATAATGACCTGAGAATAAACATGCTTTAAACGTCAACAAAAATGTTGGTGAGTTATAGGTTTAACCTATATATATCAAATCGTAATAATAGACCACAAGATTTCATCTTTCAATAACATACAATCTGTATAAAAATCATTCATATGTTGAACACCTGGTAACCGACATTAACAAAATGCATATAGAATATCCCCAAAACAGAAATCCATCTGTATTAATAACTCGAAGTACTAAAGCATACCATTTTCCAGTATGGGGGGAGTTAGTGCCCGCAGATCTACTTTTAGGATTCGCGTCAATTAGGGTGTCTGTTCCCTAATTCTTAGGCTACCAAGCAAAAAGGGTGATATTCGGTATTCATAATCCAACATAGAATGTAATTTCAAGTACTTGTGTCTATTTTGTAAAACCTTTATAAAACTGCATGTATTCTCATCCCAAAAATATTAGATTTAAAAGTGGGACTATAACTCACTTTCACAGATTTTTCCTTCGTCGGAATAAGACTTGGCCACTGGTCGATTCACGAACCTATAACAAATATGTACATATATATCAAAGTATGTTCAAAATATATTTACCACATTTTTATTACGTTTTAATGATTTGAGTTTGTTAAGTCAGCAGTCCTCCTTAGTAACCTACAACTAGTTGTCCACAGTTAGATGTACAGAAATTAAGCAATATATATTATCTCGAATCAATCCACGACCCAGTGTCTACAAGTCTCAGACTCGATCACAACTCAAAGTATATATATTATTTTGGAATCAACCTCAACCATGTATAGCTAACTCAAACATTACTGCATATAGAGTGTCTATGGTTGTTTCGAAATATATATATATATATATATATATATATATATATATATATATATATATATATATATATATATATATATAGGTCGATATGATATGTCAAAACATTGTATTCGTGTCTATGGTATCCCAAGATTACATAATATATGTTAGAATACATGTATAATACAATATAAGTTAGTTAAGTTATGATTTGTATAGATTTGTTACAAATTTCACGTAGCTACAACAAGCAAAATTATCCAATCTTGTTTTACCCATAATTTCTTCGTTTTAAATCTGTTTTGAGTGATTCAAGTTGCTACAGTTTCATAATGAACTGAAATTTATGAAACTAAAAAAGTATAAGTTTATAGTCGGAAATATAGGTTACATGTCAATATTGTAAGAGGTAGTCATTTCAGTCGAAAGAACGACGTCTTGATGACCATTTTGAAAAACATACTTCCACTTTGAGTTTAACCATGATTTTTGGATATAGTTTCATGTTCATAAGAAAAATCATTTTCCCAAAAGAATAACTTTTAAATCAAAGTTTATCATAGTTTTTAATTAACTAACCCAAAACAGCCCGCGGTGTTACTACGACGGCGTATGTTCGGTTTTACGGTATTCTTCGTGTTTCCAGGTTTTAAATCATTAAGTTAACATATTATATAGATATAGAACATGTGTTTAGTTGATTTTAAAAGTCAATTTAGAAGGATTAACTTTGTTTGCAAACAAGTTTAGAATTAACTAAACTATGTTCTAGTGATTACATGTTCAAATCTTCGAATAAGATAGTTTTATATATATATGAATCGAATGATGTTATGAACATCATTACTACCTCAAGTTTAGTAGGTAAACCTACTGGAAGTGACAAAAATTGATCTAGCTTCAAAGGATTCTTGGATGGCTTGATAGTTCTTGAAGTAGAATCATGACACGAAAACAAGTTCAAGTAAGATTATCACTCGAAATAAGATTGTTATAGTTATAGAAATTGAACCAAAGTTTGAATATGAATATTACCTTGAATTAGAATGATATCTTACTGTAAATAAGAAAGATTTCTTGAGATTGGATGATTATTTGAAATGGATTAGAAAGCTTGGAAGTAGACTTGTAAATTTGAGAGTATTCTTGATTTTATGAAACTAGAACTTATAGAATTTATGAAGAACACTTAGAACTTGAAGATAGAACTTGGGGGAGATCAATTATAGATGAAGAAAATTGAAGAATGAAAGTGTTTGTAGGTGTTTTTAGTCGTTGGTATATGGATTAGATATAAAGGATGTGTAAGTTTGTTTTCATGTAAATAATTCATGAATGATTTATAATTTTTTTTGTAATTTTGTGAGATATTTCATGCTAGTTGTCAAATGATGGTTCCCACATGTTTAATGACTCACATGGGCTGCTAAGGAGCTGATCATTGATGTAAGTACCCGTCCTAATCCATAAGAACGAATACAATAACATATGATTACATCGCGAGGTATTTGACCTCTATATGATACATATTACAAACATTGCATTCGTTTTTAAAAGACAACTTTCTTTCCAACGAAAGTTGACGGCATGCATACCATTTCATAATACATCCAACTATAATTGAGTTAATAATAATCTTGATGAACTCAACGACTCGAATGCAACGTCTTTCGAAATATGTCATGAATGACTCCAATTAAGATCTCTAAAATGAGCAAATACACAGCGAAAGATTTTTTTAATACCTGAGAATAAACATGCTTTAAAGTGTCAACCAAAAGGTTGGTGAGTTCATTAGTTTATCATAATCATTCATTTCCATCATTTTAATAGATCACAAGAATTTCATTTCCATTTCTCATAAATATACGTCCCATGCATAGAGACAAAAATCATTCATATGGATTGAACACCTGGTAACCGACATTAACAAGATGCATATAAGAATATCCCCTATCATTCCGGGAAATCCTTCGGACACGATAAAAACGAATTCGAAGTACTAAAGCATCCGGTACTTTGGATGGGGTTCATTAGGCCCAATAGATCTATCTTTAGGATTCACGTCAATTAGTAAATCGGTTTACTAATTCTTAGGTTACCAAGCAAAAGGGGCATATTCGGCTTCGATCATTCAACCATATAATGTAGTTTCGATTACTTGTGTCTATTTCGTAAAACATCTATAAAAATTTCGCATGTATTCTCAGCCCAAAAATATAAACGGTAAAAAGGCAAATGAAACTCACCATACAATATTTTGTAGTAAAAATACATATAACATCATTAAACAAGTGCAAGGTTGGCCTCGGATTCACGAACCTAAATTAAATATATATATTTATATGTTGGTCAATATTTGTCTTAACAAATTAGGTCAAGTCATAGTGTACCACAATCCTAATGCTCGAGACTAATATGCAAAAGTCAACAAAAGTCAATTTGACTCAAAATGATTTTCAAAATTTATACATGATTATTATATAGTTTATATATCGTCGTTTTATATTTTTAAATATTTTTAAAAGATTTATAAGATTAAATAATATAATTCATTTATTAATAAATAAAATTTTATAAAAAAATATACTTTTATATATCTTAAGTAATAAAATTTATAAAGTTCATTTAATATCATAAAAATATTATGATAGGTTTTATTAAGGTAAATATATTATTTGTATTACATATTTATTTGATAAAATAACATTGATAATAATAATAATAAGTAAAAGTTGTATTATATTGTAATAATAATTATTATTATTCTATTAATAAAAATATCAATATTTATATTTACAAAAAATGATATTATGATAAAATGATAATTCTAATTATGATAACATTAATATTTACGATACTTTTTAATATACTTTAAAATAATAATTTTATTAAAAATGATAATAATAATAATGATCTTTTATAATAACAATGACATTTTTATTAAAATGATAATTTTTGTTAAAATGATGGTTTTAATATTATCAATACTTTTAATAATAATAGTAATGATAAAATAATAAGTACAATAATTTTATCTAAATTCATATCTTACAATATTTTAATTTTATCATGATACTCATACTCATTATTTCCTAATTGATTCATTTGATAGCTTTTAATTGTCTTTTATATCGCGTTCATTTTAATAATAATAATAGTAATCATAATAATTAAGTGTTACTAATATTAGTTTTAATTATAATAATACTAATAACTATTTTAATGATAATAATAACAATAATATTAATTATAACTTTAACGATAATAAAAGAACAATTTTTAATGATAATACTTTCTATGGATAATGATAATAATAATGATCATAATAATAATAATAATAATAATAATAATAATAATTAGATAAAAACTATAACGACGATAATAACGACGATAATAATAATCATTTTTAATAATAATATAAAAATTCAATTGACTATAACTTCTAATCCGTTCATCGAAATCATTCGATATCTAAATGAAAAGTTCTTAATTTTTTGCTAGCTTTTCAACGACATGCATATCTTATACCTTATCTCAACCGCATATGTAACTAATTTAGGATTCAACATAATCTATCTAATGACAATGTCAAAAATACAAGCATGCATAATCCTATATACTCGAGCACTAGTTAGGGATACACTATTAATATGTAAAAAATTAAATTATGAGTGCTTACGTATCAATATTGAGATTCAATATTGCGGAAAAGGTACGTAGACGCAACGGAGACGATAAACACTAGATTGACCTCACAAGCATACCCATGAACCATACCCATCACCTCCATAGCTATAACCCATAATTTCCTTAGCCCTATCCTCGAAAAACCCGTCTTGAAATAATTCGCTCATGACCTCGTCGTAGTATTTTATGTATAATACTAATAATACTACTACTAATAATACTAATACCAATAATAAGATTAATAATAATAATCTTAATATTAATAATATTAATATTAATAATATATGTATAAATTTTTCTCTCTCTCGAAGTGAATGATGAAATGAATTGTATTTAAGCTCGTTCTATATTTAAAGGCAAGTAGCAGCCCTCACCTACCCATTAAACTCTTGCCGACACTCCTTTATTTGATTAATATAAAGAATTATATATATTATTTAATCTTTATAATTAATTATATATTATATTATATTTACGTTCATGGTAAAAAAAAATAATTTTTACACAAATGACACGGACGTTGTCACTCGACTCATGTCTTGGTTCCGGTTTCTCAAACGACTTTTCGTACGCTTAGAAAACTTCCGGTTTCTCAAACGACTTTTCGTACGCTTAGAAAACTAACACTTTTCGTTACGCGACGTGTACCTTTTACAAAAATTTGACTTAAACGTCGTTGAAACATATCATAAGAAATGTAACTTATATATTTGAGCGTTGTGGTCATTTGCTTCTATAAATCAAGGGCCCACTGTTTATCAAAATATATTATTTTAAATCAGGATGTTTTATGACTAAGTTAAATATATATATATATATATATATATATATATATATATATATATATATATATATATATATATATATATATATATATATATATATATATATTCATTTCAAAATATAAGTTTGAACTATTTACTTAATATAATATATAGTTTTTCAAAACTATATATATATATATATATATTCATTTCAAAATATAAGTTTGAACTATTTACTTAATATAATATATAGTTTTTCAAAACTAATTATATTTCAAAATTCGTTTTAACTTTCGTTTAGAAAATATTATAACACGTATCGTTTATACTTTAAAACTTAAATAGATACGATTCATTTATGCACTAACGTTTTAAATATCAATCTCATCACCAAGTGAGTGTTACTATCGTGTACTTAATTAATTTCAAAAACATATATTTAATGAATACGTTTTAATGTATGTTGCAAGTTATTCATATATCTAACAACTAATATTCTAACTTACGTTATTTAAACATACACATTAATAATCTAGTTCTATTATGTCGAAAAACGTTTTTACTTAAGAAAGTAAAATAATATATAAATCATAACAGGTTTCAAGTTATTAACTTACAGTTTATTCAAGAGTTGAAGGGTTAGGTCAAATGGATAAATGTACGTATGAAATCATCTTAACATGTCAAATAGTTTTATCTTGCCGACGAACATTAATTCAATCATTTACTCTTCATGATAAAATATAATTAAAGACTAGTAATTAACCTATCAATATTAACGAGAAAATTATTGTAAGGCATGTATTGAAAATCAAACAGGAGTCTCCACTAATTCGACTAGCTCTCGCTATTTGACACTTTGTCCTTACTCGAAGATCACTTTACCATTTATTCCGAATATCGTTAAAAAGAAATGTTTTCCAAATCAAAGTGGACCTCCTAACAGAGACTCGAAATCATAATTCAATGTATTTGATATTTCAATCTTTTGATATTATCTTTTAATTCCATCGATAATTATTCTAAATATATTTTGAAACAAATACATTTATGTAAAGTATTATACGTCTAATACTTTATTGACATTTTCAAGTTATAATATATATATATACACATATACATATATAATCATATACGTTCAATTAATGGTTCTTGAATCATTGGAATTTGGTCGAGGTTTAAATGAATGTACAAACATAGTTTAAAACTCTTGAGATTCAACTTAACAACCTTTGCTTATCGTGTCGGAATAATATAAATATAAAGTTTAAATTTGTTCGGAAATTTTCGGGTCATCACAATTGAATTGTATATACCAATAGTATATACATCTAGAAGCTGTGTATTGTACGAGTACGAATACGGGTGCATACGAGTAGAATTGTTGATGAAAATGAATGAGGATGTAATTGTAAGAATTTTTGTTAAGTAAAAGTACTTTGATATGTGTCTTGAAGTCTTTCAAAAGTGTACAAATATATCTTAATACACTACATGTATATACATTTTAACTGAGTCATTAAGTCATCGTTAGTCGTTACATGTAAGTGTTGTTTTGAAACTTTTAAGTTAACGATCTCATTTAATGTTGTTAACTCATTGTTTATTATATCTAATGAGATGTTAAATTATTACATTATCATGATATTATGATGTATGAATATATCTTAATATGATATATATACATTAAAATGTCATTACAACGATAATCGTTACATATATGTCTCGTTTCGAAATCCTTAAGTTAGTAGTCTTGTTTTTACATATGTAGTTCATTGTTAACACACTTAATGATATACTTAATTATCATTTTACCATGTTAAACATAGTGTATCTATATCTTAATATGATTCATATGTATTTAATAAGACGTTGTTATAACGATAATCGTATAACGTCATTAAGTCATCGTTAGTCGTTACATGTAAGTGTTGTTTTGAAACCTTTAAGTTAACGATCTCATTTAATGTTGTTAACTCATTGTTTATTATATCTAATGAGATGTTAAATTATTACATTATCATGATATTATGATGTATGAATATATCTTAATATGATATATATACATTAAAATGTCATTACAACGATAATCGTTACATATATGTCTCGTTTCGAAATCCTTAAGTTAGTAGTCTTGTTTTTACATATGTAGTTCATTGTTAACACACTTAATGATATACTTAATTATCATTTTACCATGTTAAACATAGTGTATCTATATCTTAATATGATTCATATGTATTTAGTAAGACGTTGTTATTTCGAGTTTCTTAATTCAATAATCTCATTTTTATGTATATCACTCATTGTTAATACACTTAGTAAGATACTTACTTATCATAATATCATGTTAACCATATATATATATATATATATATATATATATATATATATATATATATATATCATCATCATGTAGTTTTTACAAGTTTTTAACGTTCGAGAATCGCCGGTCAACTTGGGTGGTCAATTGTCTACATGAAACTCATTTCAATTAATCAAGTCTTAACAAGTTTGATTGCTTAACATGTTGGAAACACTTAATCATGTAAATGTCAATTTCATTTAATATATATAAACATGGAAAAGTTCGGGTCACTACAGTACCTACCCGTTAAATAAATTTCGTCCCGAAATTTTAAGCTGTTGAAGGTGTTGACGAATCTTCTTAAAATAGGTGCGGGTATTTCTTCATCATCTGATCTTAACGCTCCAGGTGAATTCAGGTCCTCTACGAGCATTCCATCGAACCTTAATAATTGGTATGTTGTTTTGCTTAATTCTTTTAACTTCACGATACATTATTTCGACGGGTTCTTCGATGAATTGAAGTTTTTCGTTGATTTGGATTTCGTCTAACGGAATATTGAGATATTCTTTAGCAAAATATTTCTTCAAATTCGAGACGTGGAAAGTGTTATGTACAGCTACGAGTTGTTGAGGTAACTCAAGTCGGTAAGCTACTGGTCCGACACGATCAATAATCTTGAATGGTCCAATATACCTTGGATTTAATTTCCGTCGTTTACCAAATCGAACAATGCCTTTCCAAGGTGCAACTTTAAGCATGACCATCTCTCCAATTTTAAATTCTATATCTTTTCTTTTAATGTCAGCGTAGCTCTTTTGTCGATTTTGGGCGGTTTTCAACCGTTGTTGAATTTGGATGATCTTCTTGGTAGTTTTTTGTATTATCTCCGGACCCGTAATCTGTCTATCCCCCACTTCACTCCAACAATTCGGAGACCTGCACTTTCTACCATAAAGTGCTTCAAACGGCGCCATCTCAATGCTTGAATGGTAGCTGTTGTTGTAGAAAAATTCTGCTAACGGTAGGTGTCGATCCCAACTGTTTCCGAAATCAATAACACATGCTCGTAGCATGTCTTCAAGCGTTTGTATCATCCTTTCGCTCTGCCCATCAGTTTGTGGATGATAGGCAGTACTCATGTCTAGACGAGTTCCCAATGCTTGCTGTAATGTCTGCCAAAACCTTGAAACAAATCTGCCATCCCTATCAGAGATAATAGAGATTGGTATTCCATGTCTGGAGACGACTTCCTTCAAGTATAAACGTGCTAACTTTTTCATTTTATCATCTTCTCTCATTGGCAAAAAGTGTGCTGATTTGGTGAGACGATCGACTATTACCCAAATAGTATCATAACCACTTACAGTCCTTGAGAATTTAGTAATGAAATCCATGGTAATGTTTTCCCATTTCCATTCCGGGATTTCAAGTTGCTTAAGTAGGCCTGATGGTTTCTGATGTTCAGCTTTAACTTTAGAACAAGTCAAGCATTCTCCTACGTATGTAGCAATATCGGTTTTCATACCCGGCCACAAAAAGTATTTCTTGAGATCTTTGTACATCTTCCCCGCTCCGGGATGTATTGAATATCTAGTTTTATGTGCTTCCCCAAGTACCATTTCTCTCACATCCCCAAACTTTGGTACCCAAATTCTGTCATGTGATGACTCGGAAATCTCCGACCAAATTTAAACTTAGTTCTTTATATGAATTCGACAAGATAAACAAAGTCTGTAATGTTGAGTCTCGAAAATTTTGAAATTATGTTCATGTAATCAATTACCCTTCGACTATGCTCGACGGTTCACGAACAATTGTGTGTAAATAAATATGTAAATATATAAATATATGTTATTATCAATATTAAAATTTGTATAATTAATATTATTATTTTTAATACAATATATATATATATATATATATATATATATATATATATATATATATATATATATATATATATATATATATATATATATATATATATATATATAATTTGATAAGAATAAGTTGTTATATTATTATTGTTAATATTATTATTATCAATGAAATTAATATTATTATAACTGATAATATTACTAGTACCATTAATATTATTAATATTTTTATTATCATTATTAAAATCAGTGTTAGATATATTATTATTAGCAATAGATAATAAATAGATAGGAAAGTTGATATATATAAATTGATATATATTATTATTAGTATTATTGTTATTATCAATAATATTAGTATGATTATAATTAGTATTATTGTTATATATTTTATAGTAATTATCATCATTATCATGAGTAATAATATTATTATTATTACTATTACATTTGTATTACTATTATTTATAATATTAAGAGTATTATTATCATATTTATATTTATTAATAAGATTAATTTATAAGCTATAAAAATAAATATATAGATATAATAGATATACAACTTCGGATATAAATACAGGTATATGAAAATCGATATGCAGATTATATATAAATACATACATATTTACAGAATGCAGATATATATATATATATATATATACATATATATATATATATATATATATATATATATATATATATATATATATGATAAAATACAGATAAATAAGAAGTAGAGTCCAAAATTTGTTTCATATCGTTATCTCACTGTATTTGATTTGTGTTTCTGTCTCTAAGCTCGTACCAATCACAATCCAATCACTTGAACAAATACATTAATCTGTTAGCAGTCAGTTTCATCCATTATTTTCCTGTCTACTCCAATTTGGAATATTAATCTCAATACAGAACGAAGTCGGTTGCAGGTCACTATCCAGTTTTAAATTTTATCTCTTAGCTTCATTCTTGATTCTATTCTTCCATGTCGATACACTAGAAGTTAACTTGGTGTCAGATCCAAGAGAATATATTAAATCGAGTTGTTTCTGCTTTATTATATTCGTTCCCCTAAATCATATATATATATATATATATATATATATATATATATATATATATATATATATATATATATATATATATATATATATATATATATATATACGTATGCGTATTGAACACACTAAGAAAATAAGACATAACCTTCTTGATATCAAAATCCACCATCGATCCTCACTTCAACAGAACACCCATCAATCGCTGCACTTTATTATATTTCTGTTTTGGACGAACGATAATCACCACCACGAACTCAACAACCCATGCCACCACCATGAATATCACCACCATGCATCACTCTCTTGAAACCCACGACTAAACCACCTTCACCATCACAACTCACTTCACCATAATCACCACCTTGCTCGATCAACACCAAGCCACGTTGCCACTTCATGTGTTGCTGCTATCATTCGCTATAAACACACCTCAATACACACAAACTGTCACCCAAACTCAAGTTAAACTGCCGCAACTTCGATATTATATTTCTTCTGTTCCAGGTAGTAACCGACATCACAACCATCCTTCTCAAGTTGGTACCTGCAACTACTTTCTTCCTTATATTTATTAAGTCCCTTACGTGATATAAGTGAGTTATATAAGGTAATAATTAAAGGCGAACATAAAGAGGAACCTAAGTGGGATATATGTGCAATTTCTTCTGGCCGATACATACTAAAGCTAAGATCCCACTTGTGCATTAAGGGATTAATTAATTTGCTAGATATTATATTAGTATGATTAATCTTGCTCGATTATTCTGCAGCCACTATTACGTGACCCACCCAACCCTACTCTCACACATACCTTTATCAATCACTTTTGCCAAACTATCTACTAATTTTTTTTATCCGACAAAACAAAAGGCACGTCTAGGATTCCCTTTTAAAGTAAATTTTATTATGTTTATTATGTTGGAAGATGATGGGAAACAACTCAGGAACAAGTCACGTTCCTTTAAACTATTAAAACTAGCGGAGTAGGCTTGGAAACAATTACGGGCTGCTTGAATAAGTTAATGCTTGTTGGGCCGAGAACCAGAGTACATCATCTGTTGGGCCTTAACAAAACCCACAATGAAAACTGCTGTTACTCGATGTTTTGCTTGAACTACTGTTATACGCGTTTGTTCCGGTTCACTATCAAAACCAAACCACACCACCAATACAACCATAATTAACCACCACCCACGAAATAATGCAACCACAATTATTGTTTTTCTGTTTTTGTTATTCGAACAACTTCAACAACACAAGTGAACTGCAGCCTGCTGCTACGCTTAAAGTATCTGCTTTCTGTTCGAATTATGTTATTGTTGCTGCTACGATATATCATACTCTATTAAACTTAATTCTAATGATAAAGCCAAGGAATCTTATGACACTTTTCCCTTGTGATGGTCCCTAAGATTTCATTAGGGAGTATCATTTTGTCTACCATCATCACCACATTATTCTAATTATTTCAATGTTGTGGGGCTGGGGTGTTTGTTAAGATGGTTGAGGATAAGCCGTGGGGAATTAAACAATAACAAGAACCGTAATATTAAATGGGATGTTTTCTTGAATCTAATTAATCACACAAAAGAGCATAGCATGGTCCACCATAGTGGATTTCATAAAGAGAAGTGCAATGTTATGTTAATAGGATAGTGCTGGCTGTGATTAATCCAAATCGAGCTCCTTGAGAAGAACCGACAACCACTATATTTTCCTTAAATTATTTCGCCATATTAAAACTGCAAATGCATGGGCCATCAATCGTTAAATGAACTAGTGAGGCAACATGGGCTGCTGTGCAAGATTCTGTTTCTTTTCAAAGTCCAACTATGATTGGGTTTGTATTCAATCGTTTAGATTTTAGAGAAAGGAGAAAAACAGTTTAGTTTTTCGGTTAAATATAAACGAGATACAAGTTTAATCAGAAAAGAAAAAATGGAAGAATGGTTAGAAGGGGTGTTGGGTTAGCGAGAGGTTGCGGGTTCGAGCCTAGTTTCATGCAAAAAAAATTTAGAAAGCTTATCTCTAAAGGTAGTCACATTTCTTCATCATCATCATCATCATCATCATCATCATCATCATCATTACTACAAATAAAATGACTAAGGTTATGAACAAAATTATTATTATCAATACCATTGTTAAATCTAATGATTAGTATTATTATCATTATTTTAGTATTATCATAATTATTATTTGGACAAACAAAAGATAATTATATAAAAATATAATTATTACATATATCATAAGTATACCTAATTCACTATTTTAATATAAAAATAACATTTATAGATATATATTGTATTAGAAATAATAAATACATTAATATTTTTAACAAGTAATATATTTTATATTTATAAACTGGATTGAATACCATTATATGCTCATTATGTGTTTTAATATATATATTACTGAAATAGGTTCTTGAATCCGATGTCATCCTTGCATCGTTCAATTCCGTCGTATGCATATTTTTACTACAAAATATCGTATTGTGAGTTCATTTGATTCCCTTTTACTCTTTACATTTTTGGGACTGAGAATACATGCGCTACTTTTACAACTGCTTTATTAAATGCTTTTGAAATACATTTTGAACTGCGAATACATGAAATGTTTTTATAAATGTTTGACGATATAGACACAAGCAAAACATTCCTCGAATGAATTATGTGAATTTGATAATTGCCACCATTGAATTATGTGGACTTGATAATTGCCACAATTGATATGAATATTTTTCCCCTGATTATTATTGCTTGGTAACCTAAGAATTAGGGAACATCACTAATTTTGAGAATTAGTGCATGCCTAATTGACACGAATCCTAAAGGTAGCTACCGGGTTTAACACCCCCACCCAGAATGTTCACTAGACGGAAGGGCTAGTGGGCGTGGTGTTTAGTACTTCGAAGTTTATATGATTATTATACAGACGAGATGTTCTGTTTTGGGGATATTATTATGCGCATTATATGTTAAGGTTGGCTACCAAGCCAAGCTATGAAAGAAATGAAAAGTGAATGTTATGTATCGAGAGAATGATTTTATACACAGGTTATGTGTATGTTATTTTTGTGCACAAGATATGTGTACGGTTACTAAGATTTATGAAAGATGATTTCGTACACGAGAAATGTGTACTGTATTTAAATGATATCGCGTGTACATTACAGGTGGGTATAGGATTCGGGCCCATTTGTACCATGCAGGATTTAAATCTTGTGGTCTATCAAAATGATGAATTTTATTGTTTTATGATAAACCTATGAACTCACCAACTTTTTGGTTGACACTTGAAAGCATGTTTATTCTCAGGTATGAAAGAAATCTTCCGCTGTGCATTTGCTCATTTTAAAGACATTACATGGAGTCGTTCATGGTATTTAGACATCAGTTCATCCCGATGGTACCAGATGTTATTGTATTCCTTCAGGAAGATTTTGGACGGGGTATGACAGTTGGTATCAGAGCGGTGGTCTTAGCGAACCAGGTCTTGCATTAGTGTGTCTAACTGATAGTTGTTTAGATGCGTTAGTGAGTCTGGACTTCGACCGTGTCTGCATGTCAAAAGTTTTGCTTATCATTTCGTGTCGAAAATTACCTGCTCATTATTCTTAGTCTAGACACATCTTACTGCATTGACTGCATGATTAGTGTATAGACAAAACTCATATCTTAGCGTATCTGCTAATTCATATCTTAGCATATCTGTTACTGTAAAACTTTGCCTGACATATTCTGTAAATCCCTCCGTAATCTACGAAATCCTTTGTTCTATATATATATATATAGATATTCTATGTAATTAGAATACCATTCAATAGCCAGAACTCATTTCATACCAAAAATTCTTTATTCAATCGTACGAAATGGAACTCGTCACTAGTTCAAGTTCCTCGGATTCCGACAGCTATTCCGATATGGAAAAACACTTGAGCTCCGAAAGCAGTATAACCGGAATGGATCAACAAATCAGTCATCACCAATTCTGGATAAATTGGGGATAGGTTTCTTAGTCGACTTAATCAATAGAGACGAGAAGAAGGCGATCCTTTCCACCAACCAAATTCACCTCTTGGTGAAGATCCTGAAGCACTTACCGGCAAACCTGTCCGAAACACCATATTAACCCTCATTTCCAGGATATCTCGTAACGATTACGTAATATCTACAATTCTAAACCTTATCCATCCACTCGTTCCAAACGCCAATCATTCCAGAATAATAGAAGAAGTCAACGAGCTTCGCGCTCGAGTAGTGGCTTTGGAAATTATGGTGCAAAAATTACCAGCTTCAGCAACATCACCGACATCAACAGCACCCCCATCATCAGCACCAACAACACAAGCCTCAACATCCGCATCACAAGCCTCAACCTCACAATCTGTACCTCAAGTACAATCTTGTTCTACATGACATTCTACACCGTTTATCTTCGTTCTACATGGGAATTATGTAACCTCTAATGTTTTAGAGATTATGTATTCTAGTTCTAACGATAAATCAAATGAGATTAATATCATATTAACTCATTAAATCCATGATTACATCTGAAGAAAATATATATGTATGTATATTTTCATAAAGATTGTAATTAAAAATTCTTTTGAACAAACTGTTAATGGTGAAAATATTTTAACGGGTAGGTAATACCCGAGGAATATTTAGATTTCACATTAACATGTTACACTGTACATCCTTCAAATCTGATTCAACAGCCATTTACTATCCTACACACAACCACACATATACATATCCGTTCATCAAAAGAACAACTATTATCATTCAAATTCAATTTCATATTCGGATTTTGACCGATCAGAATCCAAGTCAAGATTTGAAAAGTGGCATAATGAAGAAAATAATGGACAAAATAAAATTTATTAGTAACTAATTAATTAATTACGTAAAATTCCTTCATCATCTTCTAATCTTAAATATTTAAAATTTTAAGATTATATATCGGACTGTTGGACTACAAACATTGGATTACTAACATTGGACAATTACAACGTATTAAAATATTGATTATAACATATGAAACTAAACATTTCTCCAAGTTTGCCACTTGATTTAATCTTAAACAATCTTTTGTATCTTAACAATTACAATCTTCACTCAAATCCTTTGAAACTCTTGAAAACACCTCAGATTGATAACCAATGATTCGAATATGGTGACACTAAATGCTGATGAAGCAGCAAAGGTTGTAGATGGTCTAAATGGCCAAAAGTTGATGATAACGGATGGAGTGTTGGAAACACTCAATAGAGAATTTAGTACTGAAAAACGGATTGAGTTAACCATAAAGGAGACCAAAGACAAATACAAGGACCAAACCCTATATTCAAAGATCCATGTAATTCTGCATCCGATAAAATCTTTAGAGAATATCTTGCTCTATACCCATGTTAAAACTTGTGTAAAATCTTTCTCCATCAACCTTCAATTTTAGAAATTCTGAAAATATCATCATAAATATCTTCGATATTTCTGAGGATATTTTCATAACTCTTCTTATCTGAAATTAGTTATCTCTTCGTGCTATCCGTATTACATCATAAAGAAAATTGTTTTAGTTTCTTTATTCAAGTTTTAAATTATGATTGAATTCTAGAGAAGTGTTGAAAATTGAAGCATGAGTTAGTATAATATAATGCGCTTGGCCAACGTTATTATATTACAGTAAGTTATGCTGGAAGTTCTAATGAAACATGATGAATCACAGATCATACCATCATCATGTACCATGTTACATAATTCTTTCATTCTACTTAACCTCTGAACATATCAGGAAATTATATTCTTGATAGTTCTATCCTCAGTGATTCTGGTATTTAAAAATCAAATCGTGCTATTTCCTTTTCGTTCTGTCTAGTATATTATGATCATCCAAAACTCTATATCTACGAATACGAGACGTCTTGATCACTTTAAGTCAGGAAGAAAATAAAAGCATAAAGCTTCAAAATAGAAGGAAGTATAAAATTTGGTGAAAATAATGGAATGGAATAGTTTAAATTTATGATGGAAATATCAGACGTAGCAATCGAAGCAGATTACCTTATCTAATTAAAGAGATCCTAATTTCCTTAAATCCCGAAGGATCAGATCATATATAGATTACGAAGATTTCCTTCAAATCTCTTGAATTCCGAAATTTAACCCAGGCTACGTCAAAAGTCAAGAAGAATATTATTTTCCTCAGTTCACTATTTTGTGATAGCTTCACTCGTACGCTTCACATAATCGAATCATTTCATCTATATTAATCAAAGATGATAAAACATTACCTATCACCTCATATTCGTCATGAAAACATTTTTATTGTTAGCCATGACAACCCCACTCAAATTTCGGGACGAAATTTCTTTAACGGGTAGGTACTGTGACGACCCGGAAATCTCCGACCAAATTTAAACTTAGATCTTTATATGAATTTGACAAGATAAGCAGAGTCTGTAATGTTGAGTCTCGAAAATTTTGAAATTATATTCATGTAATCAATTACCCTTCGAATATGCTCGACGGTTCACGAACAATTGTGTGTAAATAAATATGAAAATATATAAATATATGTTATTATGAATCTATGAATGATATATATATATATATATATATATATATATATATATATATATATATATATATATATATATATATATATATATATATATATATATATATATATATATATATATATATATATATATATATATATATATATATATATATATATATATATATATATATAATTTAGTAAATATCGTTATATAAAATAATATTACATTTAAATGCAAGATTTAAAATAATTGTCATGTCTGAAGTTTTCCCGAAATGATGGCGAATTTATCATGTCTGAAGTTTTCCCGGAATGATAGCGAATTTATCATGTCCGAAGTTTTCCCGGAATGATGGCGAATTTATCATGTCCGAAGTTTTCCCGGAATGATGAGAATATTCTATATGCAACTTGTTAAGGTCGATTACCAGGTGTTCAATCCATATGAATGAATTTTATGCATGATGTTTATGGGAAATGGGAATATTAAATCTTGTGGTCTATTAAAATGATGAATTTTATTGTTTATGATAAACCTATGAACTCACCAACCTTTTGGTTGACACTTTAAAGCATGTTTATTCTCAGGTACTAAAGAAATCTTCCGCTGTGCATTAGCTCATTTTAAGGATATTACTTGGAGTCATTCATCGCATATTTCAAAAGACGTTACATTCAAGTCGTTGAGTTCAATAGAGATTAGTATTAAGTAAATGACAGATTAGGTCATTTATAGTTGGATACTATGAAATGGTATGCATGCCTGTCAACTTTCGATGTAATGAAAGTTTGTCTTTTAAAAACGAATGCAATGTTTGTAAAAGGTATCATATAGAGGTCAACTACCTCGCGATGTAACCAAATGTAATGTATTCGTCCAGATGGATTAGGACGGGTCTTTACAGCACTAACGGTGCAACAGTGGATTGATGACTTTGTTTATAAGTCATGGTGGATAGGGAGGAGGACAAATCAGAAATGGTGTTTGCCTACAATGAATACAATGGTCATGATAAGAACACAATTATCAGAGAAATGATGTTGATAAATCATAAATCTTATAAGGGTTACCTTCAAAAACTCAGCAAAACTATCAGATTTGTTGTTGGGATCATCAAGATAAGTCTGTAGACCGCCTAGCGGTACAGATGGTGGTTGGGTAGATGCAGAAGATTGTGTTGTGTCAGTTCCTCTGGGAGTACGCAGAGTATTGAAGGGAGGAGTCTCAAATGATTCATCATATTGAGTTTCTTCATCATCATCATCATCATCATCATCATCACTGTCATCTTCAACATCAACAGCCTTATTGCTCTCAGGATCTTTCCAAGTAGAAGTATCAACAACATCATCTTGAAGAACCAATCCTATAAAATGAAGAAACAGATAAATATACAATAGAGCTTCAACACAAAATTATTAATTTACTTGCACAGATACAGATAAGACACATACTTCTCTTTTTTGATTTTTCAGCAGCTTCACCCGCTGGACGCCTCCCTTCACGTTTAGATCACCTTGCAGACTTCTTGGCGCTAGACGGTTGGGGAGTAGTTTCAATAATTTCAACATCAGGAGATGGTTGAACAATACCACTATCTCCACCATCAACAGGCCGCTCTGGGCTCTTCAGCTGTTGCTTAAATTCCGCATCTTTGGCTTTGTCAACCTCAATTTCAGCAGGGGTTTTGGGCCGTTCAGAAACTAACAAAGGATCTAGATTGGTCTTCATAAAATTTCTGTAAACCTGCATCTCTCCTTCTGCAAACAGGAAACATACCAAGCAAGCAGAAACATATATAAGAGAACATATATAACTCATGGCAACATAACAATGAACAGAATATATCAATAAAGGTGCCTATCACGGCATTCCCAGCGCAGCACCGGTACATATCCAGCACGCCAATTGTTACTCATTTTACAGAGAACCAATATGGCTTCATAATCATTATATGACCTTTGTGGAAATTTGAACGTCTTCAAGGTGTCAAGAATAAAACTTTCATCATCAGATAAAGTGGTGGACTTGCTAACTCCTATAGCAGTTTTTCTCTAACCACGAACACATGCCCAGGCATCCTGAACAACCCTCTCATTGACAAAGAAATATGGATCTTTCCAGTTCTTTAAAGAACTTTCCTTCACCCCACTAAAAGCCTTATATGGCTTACAGTCGAATGTATACCAGCATTTGCTAACTTATCTAGTTCTAAATAATTCATGGAAAATATTCACATTGGGGATTTCTTTTACAGCAGTACATTACATTTCAAAAAGAATAATTTTTTGTAAACCTAATGGATGAATTTGACTAAGCCCTAATACATCGGTTTCCAAATACTACACACGTGACGTAACAGTCGAATATAATACATGACAAAGGTTTTATTGAATGCAACACTTTATTTAAATAAAAGTATGAGACTCCATGCACAGCTTGCTCAGATAATGCAACAGCAGAAGACTTTCTTAAGGACCTGAGAATAAACATGCGTAAACAGTAAACGCAAAGGTTGGTGAGATATATAGGTTTATTATCGATATAAATATAGACCACAAGATTTCATAGTTATAAATATATGTACACTCGCAAGTGTATAAAAGTATTCTATAAGTTGTTGAGCGCTTCGGTAACCATACTTAACCATTAATGTGGCATATTTCCTTTATTATGAAATCTCCCTACACTGTACCAAGGGTAGTAAAAACGAAGTACTATGCAACCGTTTACGATACTAGAGCGACTTGCCCGATTGGGGTTGTCAAACCCGATAGATCTATCAATAGGATTCGCGTATACATTTTCTTACAACATGTAAATATTAGTTACCAAGCTATTAGGGAAGATATGCAAAGTGGTACAACTCAACGTAGAATATATTAAGTACTTGTGTCTATGGCGTAAAACATAAAATGCATGTATTCTCATTCCAAAATATTTGTTGAGTAAAATATGGGACTATATACTCACAGTAGTAAAAGTATATTAATAATAAGTTTTCAACTTATTAAAAATATGACCGTCGTCCTTGGATTCACGAACCTATAACAATAATAACGATTCAGATAATAATACGACATATGAATAAAATAAAGCAAGTTCATAGAATACTTATATAATAATTTTTAACATTTTATGTTAGTAGTCCATTGTTAGTAGTCCAAAATAGTCCGAAAAGTCCAACAGTCCAATAATCGGTATATATATATATATATATATATATATATATATATATATATATATATATATATATATATATATATATATATATATATATATATATATATATATATAATCTTAGAATTACCCCACGACATATTGTATATGTATTGTCTTTGCATCAACCCAGAGACGTATTGTATACATATTGTATACTTATTGTGTTAGGACGTACCAAGAATATTATTATACATATATACAATCACAGAATTAACCAAGATTATAATATTTTGTTATACTACTGATAACATGTCCAAATATATATAGGATATAGGAAAAGTTAACAAGGATATGGTTAATATAGTTTTTATAATATAAATTTCGTCCATACAACGTTAATTTTAGCAGATTTTGTTTTGCTCGCCAAATATTCATTACAACTCCGTTTAAAGTGAATCAAATTGCTATGGATTCATTAAGAAGTAAATTTTACAAAACCAATTTGAAAAGTTCATCTCAAATAGTAATTTTTAGAGCATTACCCTCTTTTTGTGTCGGTGGACAGATTTGGAAAAATCCCGGCATCCACCCAATATATGATTTTTGATAAAATACTTCCACTTTGTCTAAAATCAAGAAAAACATACTGGAAGTCTTATTTACATATATTAACATATTTCCAAAGTCTTAGCCTCGAACTCAAAGTCTAAGATAGATTTTTAATTCCCAACCTAAAACATCCCGCTTTTTACCGAATAGAGATTAAATGATATATGTTAAGTTTCAAAGTGTTCTTCATATGTACAAGTTATAAGTTCTTATATTAACTTAATATAACATCATAATACATATAAATAAGTGTTATTAGAGTTAAGTTAGAAAGATTAGATTAGTTTTTCAAACAAGCTTGGTGTTCACCAAAACAAGTTCTAGTTTTTACAAGTTTTATAAGTATAATAAGATAGCAAATATACAAGGAATTGAACAAGGATTTTGAGAAGTATTTTATCTTGATTATGAAGAGGAAAGTTACTAAGATTAAACTATGATATGAGAGCATTCAAGTGTGTGTTTTTACTTTAAGAAAATGTGAAGTAAAAATGAGTTAAAATGGTCCTTATTTATAAGCTTATAATTTTGCCTTTTAGTGAAAATATCTAAGATAAGTTAAATTGTATTAAGTCATGCATGACATATTAAATTTATTAGGTCATGGATGACATATTACACAAATAATTGCAGATTTCTATCGGTATATACCGATAGTAAATACTTCTAGAAGCTGTGTATAATACGGGTAAAAATACCGTATGAACGCGAGTAGAATTCTTTGAGGAAATTGAACGGAAATACGAGTATAGCTATCCTTTATATGTATTGGTATATTATAAAGTGTATTCAATACGTGTAAGGATGTATTTACACTCGTAATACATTATATGTAAATACATTTTAACATAAGTTAATTACGTCGTTTAAATAGTAATATATATATTGTTTGAAAACTCTTTAAATTAGTAGTATGAAAATATATATATATAATAATTTGTTAATATAATTAATGAGATATTTAATTATCATATTTTCAAGTTAAATATATATAAATCCATATATATATATATATATATATATATATACAATAATTAAACAATTAAATCAAGTTATGACGTTCATGAATCGTCAGAATAAAAGGGTGACCAAAAGCTTGTGTAAAAATCTTTTCGGAGGTTCAAGATTTATTAAAATTCATTGCTTATCAAGTTGGAATTATATAAAGATTAAGTTTAAATTTGGTCGGAAATTTCCGGGTCGTCACAGTACCTACCCGTTAAAGAAATTTCGTCCCGAAATTTGATCAAGGTCGTCATGGCTAACAATAAGAATGTTATTATGAAGAATATAAGTTGATTCATAGGGTTTTATCATGGTTTGTAATTTCTGCGTTGTCTTCGTGCTTATATTTTTCCTTATATTTTGGAGTTTCATCCTTCCGTCTTCTTTTCCCGACTTCAAGTCAAGCGAATAATCGTCTAGAATTCATAGATATGAAATTCAGAATGAACATATCTAATGCTCTAAGAGAGAAATTGTAATAGCACAATTTGACTTATGAAATTACCAGAATCTAAAGAAAAAGATAGAACTATCAATAGAATATGTTCTTGATATGTTTAGAGATTAGATTGAATGTAAGAGTCATGTAACATGGCACATGATGACGTTATGTTCTGTGAATCATTACGTTCCATTTAAAAACTCAGCATGACTTACTGTAATATAATCACGTTGATCAAGCGTCATTATATTATACTAACTCATGCTTCAGTTCCCAACATTACTTAAAAAACATTCATACTTTACACTCAGAGGTTTCAGATATTTAGAAACTAAAACAGTTTTCTTTATGATGTGATACAGATAACGCGAAGGAATAAATTATTTCAGATAAGAATGGTTATGAAAATATCTTCAGAAATATGAAGGATATTTATAATGGAAGATACGATGATATCTTAGAATATTTAAGATAAGAGGATGATGAAGAATATTGTCCGCAAGGGTTTTAAAGTAAGGAGCAAGGTATTTGCTAAGGATTTTAACAGACACCGAATCATTTGGATTCTTTGAAGGTAGATTTCGTCCTTGTGATTTGTCCACAGCCTCCTTCAGGGTTTGCTCAATCTGTTTTCTAGTTCCAAACCTTCTCTTTTTCTGTGCTTTGCTAACACTATTATTTATCATCAACTTTTAACTGTTACGGTTGTCTACAGTTTCTGCTGCTTCATTCAGCTTTTTCAAAACTTCATAGTGCTGAAGTGCTATTCCGGATTTCAGAATTATAATTCCAAAAAATAACGTTATATGTATATGCAGAAATGATGTGAGATTCAAGAATAATTATTGATGCTTCATGGGGTTTGGTATGACAATTATTGTTACAAGATGTAGATGGGTACATGACAAGGTTTTATAGTGATCTTTCAGAGAGATTTAAGTCAAAGAGCAATAAAGTTGCTGGTAAGCTTACTACTAATGTGGTGGAATATAAAAGGTTCCCCAGTAACGATGGTGAAAAGACAACGTATATATCAAGGTTATAATAAGGCTACTCCGGATGAAAAGTCGAAGTTGTCTTTTTGGAGCTGTGATAAAATTCGATATTTTGAAAAGGGATTGTAAAGTTATTTTGGGTAATAATAATGCTAAAGGATCTGACACGGATACGTGTTGAACCTTTGCTTAGGTTCAAGTGTCCTTCGAATGCATATCTATATGCATATATTCTTCGTATGTATCGTGTGATTGGTTCATTCTCTCGATTGTTCCTTAGTTGAGATGTTTTCAAGAATTTTGAAGGGTTTAGACGCAGGTTGTCATCGTCAATATCCGTATAATGAATTCGTCGTAAATCTTGAATGATACGAATATCTTTATGAGTTCTGTGAATGAAAGTGATGTTCTAGTATAGTTTGAATTTAAAGTATGATTTTGAAGGATGTAGGAATTTAAGATTGATGGCACTTCTTAAATCTTGACTTGGATTTTGATCTGTCAAAATCAGAATATGTAATTGAATTGGTATGGAAAATGGTTGTCATGAATTTTGTGAAATGGTGTATATTGCTATGAAAGGAGAGAGTATAATTAGCGATTGTCGAAACATCATTGAAAATGTATAGTATAACATATTAACGTGAACTTAAGTATTTCTCGGGTATTACTTACCCGTTAAAATAAAATTTCACAAGTAATATTTTGTACAAAAGAATTTTTATTACAATCTTTATGAAAATATATGTATGTATATTTTCTTCAGATGTAATATGGATTTAATGAGTTAATATTATATTAATCTCATTTGGTTTACGGTTGGAACTAGAAATGAATAATCCCTAAAACTTTAGAGATTACATAATCGCCGTGGAATATTTCTTCAACGTAAATAAAATAATGAATTAATACTTCATCACTCATTATTGTTGGTATCCCTCAGTGCCTGCGGTGCGTATGATGTTGATGCTCGTAATGCGGCTTGCGATGTTGAGGCTTGTGATGTTGTTGGTAATGCTGCTGCTGGTACTGGTAGTGGTTTGATGTGAGTATAGATGATGAGAATTTATTTTGTTTTGTATTGTGAAAGAAGATGTTTAAAGTTTCTTGAATAAAAAGAGAGGTCAAGAGCTTTATAAAGGGAATGAAATGATGTAGGATGCACTTGCTAATAAAGTTTTGCTTTTCATGACAGTAAAAAAATTTTTTACTAAATAATTCACCATGCAAGATACGGAGTAAAGGTCGAATAGCCTCAATAATATTAGTAATATTATACTCGTTGCGGCATATCCTGGAAAGGAGAGAGACAATGGTGTTATTAACGGGTTCACCTGTAAGTGCCTCATGTTCTTCACCAAGAGGGCAATGTGGTGGATGGAAGGGATTACCTTCTTCTTGTCTCCAATGATTAAGTAGACTACGAACTCATCCCCAATTCATCCAAAATAGATGATGGCTAATTGGTTGATCCATTCCGGTCACACTGCTTTCGGAGCTCGAGTGAAATTCCATATCGGAATTCGAGGGACTTAAACTAGTGGAGAGTTCAATTTCGTACGATTGAATAAAGGATTTTTCGATATGAAATGATTTTCGGCTATCGGATGGTATTCTAATTACATAGAATATCTATATATATATATAGAGAGCAAAGGATTTCATAGATTACGGAGGAATTTACGGAATATGTTAGGCAAAGTTTACAGTAACAGATACGCTAAGATATGAATTAGCATATACGCTAAAATATGAACTTTGTCTATACACTATTTATGCAATCAATGTAGTAAGATGTGTCTAGACTAAGAATGATAAGCATGTAATTTTCTAAGGGTGATAAGCAGATGATTTCCGACTAGATATGATAAGCAAAACTTTTGAAATGTAGTTAAAGTTGAAGTTTATACTTACTAATGCATCTTAATAACTATCCGTTAGACACATTAATGCAAGACATGGTTCGCTAAGACCACCGCTCTGATACCAACTGAAACGACCCGTCCATATTACTATAAAATGCAGTACGTTCTCATTGGTCCCATAGCGAGGTATTTGACCTCTATATGATAAGTTTTAGAAAATATTGCATTCGTTTCATAAAAAGCACATCATTAAATAATGCATGTTTTAAACAAGTGGGCGATTATTTAAGAAATAATCCCCAAAATACATCGATTTCCAAATACTACACACGTGACGTAACAGTCGAATATAATATATGACAAAGGTTTTATTGAATGCAACACTTTATTTAAATAAAAGTATGAGACTCCATGCACAGCTTGCTCAGATAATGCAACAGCGGAAGACTTTCTTAAGGACCTGAGAATAAACATGCGTAAACAGTCAACACAAAGGTTGGTGAGATATATAGGTTTATCATCGATATAAATATAGACCACAAGATTTCATAGTTATAAATATATGTACACTCGCAAGTGTATAAAAGTATTCTATATGTTGTTGAGCGCTTCAGTAACCATACTTAACCATTAATATGGCATATTCCCTTTATTATGAAATCTCCCTACACTGTACCAAGTGTAGTAAAAACGAAGTACTATGCAACCGTTTACGATACTAGAGCGACTAGCCCGATTGGGGTTGTCAAACCCGATAGATCTATCAATAGAATTCGCGTATACATGTTCTTACAACATGTAAATATTAGTTACCAAGCTATTAGGGAAGATATGCAAAGTGGTACAACTCAACGTAGAATATATTTTAAGTACTTGTGTCTATGACGTAAAATATAAAATGCATGTATTCTCATCCCAAAAAATTTGTATAGTTTAAAAATGGGACTATATACTCACAGTAGTAAAAGTATATCAATAATAAGTTTTCAACTTATTAAAAATATGACCGTCGTCCTTGGATTCATGAACCTATAACAATAATAACGATTTAGATAATAATACGACATATGAATAAATAAAGCAAGTTCATAGAATACTTATATAATAATTTTTAACATTTTATGTTAGTAGTCCATTGTTAGTAGTCCTTTGTTAGTAGTCCAAAATAGTCCGAAAAGTCCAACAGTCCAATAATCGGTATATATATAATCTTAGAATTACCCCATGACGTATTGTATACGTATTGTCTTTGCATCAACCCAGAGACGTATTGTATACTTATTGTGTTAGGACGTACCAAGAATATTATTATACATATATACAATCACAGAATTAACCAAGATTATAATATTTTGTTATACTACTGATAACATGTCCAAATATATATAGGATATAGGAAAATTTAACAAGGATATGGTTAATATAGTTTTTATAATATAAATTTCGTCCATAGAACGTTAATTTTAGCAGATTTTGTTTTGCTTGCCAAATATTCATTACAACTCCGTTTAAAGTGAATCAAATTGATATGGATTAATTAAGAAGTAAATTTTACAAAACCAATTCAAAAAGTTTATCTCAAGTAGTAATTTTTAGAGCTTTACCCTCTTTTTGTGTCGGTGGACAGATTTGGAAAAATCCCGGCATCCACCCAATATATGATTTTTGATAAAATACTTTCACTTTGTCTAAAATCATGAAAAAAATACTGGAAATCTTACTTACATATATTAACATATTTCCAAAGTATTAGCCTCGAACTCAAAGTCTAAGATAGGTTTTTAATTCCCAACTCAAAACAGCCCGCTTTTTACCGAATGGAGATTAAAGGATATATGTTAAGTTTCAAGGTGTTCTTCATATGTACAAGTTATAAGTTCTTATATTAACTTAATATAACATCATAATACATATAAATAAGTGTTATTAGAGTTAAGTTAGAAAGATTAGATTAGTTTTTCAAACAAGCTTGGTGTTCACCAAAACAAGTTCTAGTTTTTACAAGTTTTATAAGTATAATAAGATAGCAAATATACAAGGAATTGAACAAGGATTTTGAGAAGTATTTTACCTTGATTATGAAGAGGAAAGTTGCTGAGATTAAAGTATGATATGAGAGCATTCAAGTGTGTGTTTTTAGTTTAAGAAAATGTGAAGTAAAAATGAGTTAAAATGGTCCTTACTTATAAGCTTATAATTTTGGCTTTTAGTAAAAATATCTAACATATGTTAAATTGTATTAAGTCATGCATGACATATTAAATTGATTAGGTCATGGATGAAATATTACACAAATAATTACAGATTTCTATTGGTATATACCAATAGTAAATACTTCTAGAAGCTGTGTATAATACGGGTAAAAATACCGTATGAATGCGAGTAGAATTCTTTGAGGAAATTGAACGGAAATACGAGTATAGCTATCCTTTATATGTATTGGTATATTATAAAGTGTATTCAATACTTATAAGGATGTATTTACACTCGTAATACATTATATGTAAATACATTTTAACATAAGTTAATTACGTCGTTTAAATAGTAATATATATATTGTTTGAAAACTCTTTAAATTAGTAGTATGAAAATATATATATAATACTTTGTTAATATACTTAATGAGATATTTAATTATCATATTTTCAAGTTAAATATATATAAATCCATATATACACACAATAATTAAACAATTAAACAATTAAATCAAGTTATGACGTTCGTGAATCGTCGGAATAAAAGGGTGACCAAAAGCTTGTGTAAACTCTTTTTGGAGGTTCAAGATTTATTAAAATTCATTGCTTATCAAGTCAAAATTATATAAAGATTAAGTTTAAATTTGGTCAAAAATTTCCGGGTCGTCACATCATTCTTAGGGAATCACTTACTTATCACTCTTAGTCTAAACACATCTTACTTTATTGATTGCATGAATAGTGTATAGACAAAATTCATATCTTAGCGTATCTGTTACTGTAAACTTTGCCTGACATATTCCGTAAATTCCTCCATAATTTATGAAATCATTTGCTCTATATATAGATATTCTATGTAATTAGAATACCACCCGATAACCAGAAAATCATTTCATATCAAAAAATCCTTTATACAATCGTACGAAATGGAATTCGTCATTAGTTCAAGTCCCTCAGATTCCGACATGGAGTCCCACTCAAGCTCCGAAAGCAGTGTGACCGGAATGCACCAACCAATTATCCATCCCCAATTCATCTGATGGGTTCATAGTCGACTTAATCAATGGAGACGCGAAGAAGGCGATCCTTTTCACCAACCGAATTTACCTCTTGGCGATGAACCTGAAGCACTTACCGGCGAACCAGTCCGAAACACCATTTTCACCCTCATTTCCCGAATATCACACCACGATTATATTCTATCTAAAATTCTAAACCTTATTCATCCGCTCGTTCTGACCGATAATCATCCCGGAATAATGGAAGAAGTCAACGAGCTTCGCGCTCGAGTTGTAGCCTTGGAAAATATGGTGAAAAACTTACCAGCTTCGGCAACATCACCAGCAACAACACAAACTACAACAACACACGCCTCAACATCACAATCTGTACCTCGAGCATAATCATCATTCTACACGACGTTCTACATCATTTATCTTCCTTCGACATGACGATTATGTAATCTCTAATGTTCTAGAGATTATATATTCTTGTTCTAACGGTAAATCAAATGAGTTTAATATCATATTGACTCGTTAAATTCATGATTACATCTGAAGAGAATATATATGTAAGTATATTTTCATAAAGATTGTAATTAAAAATTATTTTGTAAAAATGATTAATGGTGAAAATATTTTAACGGGTAGGTAATACCTGAGGAATATTTAGATTTCACATTAATAAATTACACTGTACATTATCCGAAGCTGATTCAATAGTCATTCACTATCCTACTTATAACCACCGATATGCGTATCCGTTCACCGTAGAATAACCATTTTCATTCAATTTCATATTTGGATTTTGACCTATCAGAATCCAACAAGTGGCATAATGAAGAAAACGTTGGACAAAAATAAAATTTGTTAGGAACAAACAAATTAACTATGAGAAATTTTGTTAAGAATCCACGCTAACTGTTCCTAGCTAACTGATTACACTTTATTTATAGCAATTTATTTATCGCAATTTATATTTTCGCAATTTTATTTATCATCATTTAATTTCTATTATTTATTTTACGCACTTTATCGGGACACGTATACAATGTTTTGACATATCATCTCGACGCATCTATATATATTATTTGGAATAACCATAGACACTCTATATGCTGTAATGCTTGAGTTCGCTATACAGGGTTGAGGTTGATTCTACAATAATATATATACTTTGAGTTGTGATCGAGTCTGAGACATGTACACGGGTCACGATACATATTAATTAATTCGAATATTATATATAAACTATATATGAATTATTGAGTTAGTAACTGTGGACTACCAAGATTGGACAATTAAAATGAATTAAAATATTGATTATAACATATGAAACTAAACAATTCTTCAAGTTTGTCACTTGATTTCATCTTAAACCTCATTTGCATCTTGACGATTACAATCTGCGTTCAAACCTTTCATGATTCTTTAAAACACCTCAATAGAAAGGATGAACCAACCGCACTTCATCTACGGAAGAAAAGATTGATGCATATAGTTATGCACCTGAAAACACTCGAAACCTGAGTAAACATTTAACACGTATCCGTGTTAGCTCCTTTGGCGTTGTTATTACCGAAAATAACTTTACAATCCCTTTCCAAAGTAGCCAATTTTGTCAAAGCTTCAGTAAATCAATTTCGACTTTTAATTCGAATTAGCCTTATTATAACCTCGACATATGAGTTTACCATTCGTCATCGTTACCGGAGAACCTTTTATATTCCACCATATTATCATCAGCGTTTAATCATCTAAAAACACAATTCTCTTGAAACCACCTCGGATTGATAACCGATGATTCAGATATGGTAGCATTAAATGCAGAGGAAATAGCAAAAATCGTAGATGGTCTAAACGGCCAAAAGTTTGATAATAAAGAATGGAATGTTGGGAACGCTCGATAGAAAATTTGGTACTGAAAAACAGATTGAGCTAACCTTGAAGGAGACCAAGGACAAATACAAAGACCAAACCCTATATTCAAAGAATCCAGGTAATTCTGGATCCGATGAAATCTTTAGAGAATATCCTGCTCCGAAGTCATGTTAAAATCTTGCGGAAAATTTTTCCTTATCAACTTTCGAACTTAGAAATTCCAAAGTATCATCATAAATATCTTCGATATTTCTGAAGATATTTTCATAAATATTCTCATCCGAAATTATATACCTCTTCGTGCTATCTGTAGTACATTATATTGGAAATTTCTGTAAAATCTAAGTATAAACTATGAATGAATTCTGAAGTAGTGTTGGGAACTAAAGCATGAGTTAGTATAATATAATGACACTTGATCAACGTGATTATATTACAGTAAGTCATGCTGAGTTTCTAAATGGAACGTGATGATTCACAGATTATAATGTCATCATGTGCCATGTTACACGACTCTTACATTCTATCTAATTTCCAAACTTATCAAGAACATATTTTCTTGATAGTTCTATCTTTTCTCTTGAATTCTGGTAATTTAACCAATCAATATCGTGCTATTACAATTTCTCTCTTAGAACATTAGTCATGTTCATTCGAAACTCCATACCTACAAATTCTGGACCATTAAGAAAACGAAGGATGGAACTCCAAAATAATAAGAAAACGAATGGGGTGGATTTATAGTGAAATATCCGACAAAGAAATCGAAACAGATTATCGCATTTAAACCAAAGAGGATCCTAATTTCTTTAATTTCCGAAGAATCAAATCTTTTAGATTTCAAAGATTTTCTGTGAATCCCTTGAATTCCGGAATTCAACTGAGACAATGTCAAAAGATAAGATGAATATTATTTTCTGAATTCAACCATGACTAGTCAAAAGTTATGATGAAACTTGTCTTTCTCATTTCACTATTTAGTAATAGCTTCACTCGTACGCTTCACATAAGCGAATCATTTTATTTATATTAATCAATAATGATAAAACCTTATTTATCAACTCATATTCGTCATGAAAACATCTTTATTGTTAGCCATGACAACATCGCTCAAATTTCGGGACGAAATTTCTTTAACGGGTAGGTACTGTGACGACCCGGAAATTTCTGACCAAATTTAAACTTAATCTTTATATGATTTTGACAAGATAAGCAAAGTCTGTTAGGTTGAGTCTCAAAAAGTTTGAACTGTTTCATATATTAAATTGACCTTCGACTGCTCCTGATGATTCACGAACAATTGTATGTAAATAAATATAGTTATTATATTAATATGGGCACTATTACTCTCATTATTATTATTAAATAAATATTAATATTAATATTATGAAAATTATTTTATAATATATAGATATAAAACTTGATACATTTAAATTGTTATATTTTATTATTATTACTAACATTATTAATATCATTATTCTTATGATTAATAGTAAAACTATGATTTTAATTATTACTAGGATATTTATTATTATTATTATAAAAATAATGCAAATTGTTATTAGTATCATTAATAAAATTTTCATTATTATCATTTTTTTATTGTTATTATCATTTTTATTATTTATTATTATTGTTATTATTACGTTTGTCATTATTTTTATTTTGATATTATTATTAATGTTATTATTATTATTAGTAAGTTAGATTATTATAAATATAATTATAATTATTAATTATTAATATTATTATCATTATTACTTCTATTATTATTATTATTACTATTAGTTTCATTATTATTAATAAAATTAATATGAAATACTAATGTTTATATAATGAATATTATTTTGCTTCTTTACATAATTAATACACAAATAAATATATATACATATATAATGATAGATAAGGATGAAAATGCAGATATATACGTAATTACATATGCATATACGAAATACAAGTATACATATATAAATATAAATATAGAATATATATATATATATATATATATATATATATATATATATATATATATATATATATATATATATATATATATATATATATATATATATATATATATATATATATATATATATATATATATAAATATACATAAATACTGAATTATACATATAAATATACAGATAAAGCTGTATTCTGTTTAACATCACAATCCAAGGATCTTCTCTTGTCTTTAATCTTGTAAAAAAAATCGAATTCAATCAGGTATACCCAAAACTCTTGTTAGCAATCGACATCAAACCTTATATTTTTATTTTATTTTTTTCTGCTTCATGTCCTTGCTTCTCTGTTGGGAGATTCTTTGTCGACCACTCTTACTAAGTAACAAACATGTATGATGCTTCCATTATTCGTTTAACCTAATCATTATCAATTGTATAGCTGTTATCCACCACTTCTAATTGGAAATCAAAAACAGAAATATGATAAACATATTTTTTTCCTCTGTTCTTACAACTCATCACTTTCTTTTTTTTTTTCATTGTATCTGTCGTCGACTATTGATCACCACAACCATCTTCACATCAAATCATCACCAATAATCCTCCAACTTCCAACACCATGAACAACCACCACCAATGTTAATCATCCTGTTCGAGAACGAAGCCAAGAACTATCACCATCATCGATCACCATTTAAAATCGACCTTCACCTCCCATCAACCATCCCTGCTACAACAATGAATACCCACATCCTGTTCTAAAATTTCTGTTTTGGAATCATTAAACACACGATTAGACACCTTGATCACCTCAACTAAACCACCACCTTCATTAAACCCAACCGAAAATCACATGTTGACTGCAAACCGCCAACTTGTTTATGTTTACAACTGCTGCTACTATTTTCGTTTTCATGATGCTTCTCGTTAAATACAACAATTACATAAAGGTAAATGGTGTGAGTTAAAGTAAAAGAATGATGATGATATAAGGCGATAATAATGATGATGATGTAATTAGTAGGGACGAGGAAACATGTTTTGTTTATTATCCGGTATCCCATGTGGTTCCACAACAAGCAAGTCGATAATATTGTTTAATGAAAGTGGGGATTTGCTGTATAACTTTATCTATTTAAAACCACATCACCACCGACGGTCCTTTTGTCTTTCCTTCTCTTAAACATATTATATGAACTAGTGGGCCGATGATTAAATATATGGATTGAGTTAGTGTTAGAGATTGAGCCGTGACCCAATTAATGTTGTTTATTGAGGCAGAAACAAGCACGAAGTTTATAAAAGGGGATGAACGAAAGTGATGTAAGATCGATTAAATAAACTCTTTATGGCAAGGATATGAGTCGTAAATGATTAGGTGGTTAGGATGATGGAAACCAGATGATACATGATGATGTGGTGATTAGGATATTGTTTATATAATGATGAAGGTAGAAGAAGGAGAAGAAACAGATAGATGCAGATTATATCGATTAGTTTGTGACATAAAACAGATAAATAGAAACAGTTGGATGGTTTAAGAGGTGGGATGATGAGCGAGAGGTCCTGGGATCGAACCTAGCCGGCTGCAAGAGTTTTTTTTCTGAATTAAATAGAAGCTGTTGGGCTTATGAAACTGTGTTGGACTCATGAAACTGTTTTGGGTCGTGAATCAAATCATCAGTTGGGCTTGAGCATATTAACGGATTAAATGGAAATAAATCCCGAATTAAAACAGAAAAATGGATTCGGAGTAGATGATTAGGAGTGGTTTGGGTTAGCGGGAGGTCGCGGGTTTGAGTTCGGGCAAATGCGTTTATATTTTTTTAAAGCTTGTCTTCAAAGGTTGTATTTTATTATTATTATTATTATTATTATTATTATTATTATTATTATTATTATTATTATTATTATTATTATTATTATTATTATTATTATTATTATTATTATAAAATAACACATTTTATTATTATTAGCATTAATATTATTATTACTATCGTTTTTATGAATATTACTATCATTGTTATTATTATTACTATTATTAACATTAATATATTTATTAACAAGTATTATTAGTATTAAGAAGTTTTATCAAAATTAATGTTTTTATTGTAAGGATAATACAACCTATTTATTTTATTAGTATTACTATCATTATTAAGATTTTTATATATATTTTATTATTATTACCAATTTTATTATCAATATTAACATTATTATTAGTATTATCATTATTATTATTATAAAGTATCATTATTATTAATATTATTCCTATTATCAATATTATAACAAATAAATATTTATTATATAAAAATATATTTAATACATATAAAATATAAATTATTAAAATAACAAGTATATCACTAATAATTTATAAATTTGTTCGATTACCATTATATGTGTTAATATATATATATATAAATAATATAGGTTCGTGAATCCGAGGCCAACCCTGCATTTGTTCAATATCGTAATATGTATTTTTACTACAAAATACAGTATGGTGAGTTCATTTGATTCCCTTTTACTCTTTACATTTTTGGGACTGAGAATACATGCGTTGTTTTTATAATTGTTTTGTTAAATGCTTTTGAATATATTTTGAATTGCGAATACATGAAATACTTTTATAACTGTTTTACGAAATAGACACAAGTAATCGAAACTACATTCTATGGTTGAATTATCGAAATCAAATGTGCCCTTTTTATCATGTCCGAAGTTTTCCCGGAGTGATGGCGAATTTATCATGTCCGAAGTTTTCCAGGAATGATGGCGAATTTATCATGTCCGAAGTTTTCCCGGAATGATGGCGAATTTATCATGTCCGAAGTTTTCCCAGAATGATGGCGAATTTATCATGTCCGAAGTTTTTCTGGAATGATGAGAATATTCTATATGCAACTTGTTAAGGTCGATTACCAGGTGTTCAATCCATATGAATGAATTTTATGCATGATGTTTATGGGAAATGGGAATATTAAATCTTGTGGTCTATTAAAATGATGAATTTTATTGTTTATGATAAATCTATGAACTCACCAACTTTTTGGTTGACACTTTAAAGCATGTTTATTCTCAGGTACTAAAGAAATCTTCCGCTGTGCATTAGCTCATTTTAAGGATATTACTTGGAGTCATTCATCGCATATTTCAAAAGACGTTGCATTCAAGTCGTTGAGTTCAATAGAGATTATTATTAAGTAAATGACAGATTAGGTCATTTATAGTTGGATATTATGAAATGGTATGCATGCCTGTCAACTTTCGATGTAATGAAAGTTTGTCTTTTAAAAACGAATGCAATGTTTGTAAAATGTATCATATAGAGGTCAAGTACCCCGCGATGTAACCAAATGTAATGTATTCGTCCAGATGGATTAGGACGGGTCTTTACAGCACTAACGGTGCAGCAGTGGATTGATGACTTTGTTTATAAGTCATGGTGGATAGGGAGAAGGACAAATCAGAATTGGTGTTTGCCTACAATGAATACAATGGTCATGATAAGAACACAATTATCAGAGAAATGATGTTGATAAATCATAAATCTTATAAGGGTTACCTTCAAAAACTCAGCAAAACTATCAGCTTTGTTGTTGGGATCATCAAGAAAAGCCTGTAGACCGCCTAGCGGTACAGATGGTGGTTGGGTAGATGCAGAAGATTGTGTTGTGTCAGTTCCTCTGGGAGTACGCAGAGTATTGAATGGAGGAGTCTCAAATGATTCTTCATATTGAGTTTCTTCATCATCATCTTCACTGTCATCTTCAACATCAACAGCCTTATTGCTCTCAGGATCTTTCCAAGTAGAAGTATCAACAACATCATCTTGAAAAACCAATCCTATAAAATGAAGAAACAGATAAATATACAATAGAGCTTCAACACAAAATTATTAATTTACTTGCACAGATATAGATAAGACACATACTTCTCTTTTTTGATTTTTCAGCAGCTTCTCCCGCTGGACGCTTCCCTTCACGTTTAGATCGCCTTGCAGACTTCTTGGCGCTAGACGGTTGGGGAGTAGTTTCAATAATTTCAACATCAGGAGATGGTTGAACAATACCACTATCTCCACCATCAATAGGCCGCTCTGGGCTCTTCAGCTGTTGCTCAAATTCCGCATCTTTGGCTTTGTCAACCTCAATTTCAGCAGGGGTTTTGGGCCATTCGGAAACTATCAAAGGATCTAGATTGGTCTTCTTAAAAGCTCTGTAAACCTGCATCACTCCTTCTGCAAACAGGCAACATACCAAGCAAGCAGAAACATATATAAGAGAACATATATAACTCATGACAACATAACAAAGAACGGAATATATCAATAAAGGTGCCTACCACGGCCTTTCCAGCGCAGCACCGGTACATATCCAGCACGCCAATTGCTACTCATTTTACAGAGAACCAATATGGCTTCATAATCATTATATGACCTTTGTGGAAATTTGAACGTCTTCAAGGTGTCAAGAATAAAACTTTCATCATCAGATAATGTGGTGGACTTGCTAACTCCTATAGCAGTTTTTCTCCAACCACGAACACATGCCCAGGCATCCTGAACAACCCTCTCATTGACAAAGAAATGGGGATCTTTCCAGTTCTTTAAAGAACTTTCCTTCACCCCAGTAAAAGCCTTATTTGGCTTACTGATAATGCTAAAAACGAACATATATTTCATAGCATTATTCCTCAAGAAAGACAAGCTTTTAGTTGCAATTGTTCTATGTACAAGTGATATTCGTTTAAATAATAAAAGGTGAAGACAAAAGACAGATTCGACGATTTGAAGACGCAAACGACCAAAAAGCTCAAAAGAACAAAAGACAATCAAAAAGGTTCCAATTATTGATAAGAAACGTCTCAAAATCACAAGAGTACAAGATTCAAAACGCAAAGTACAAGATATTAAATTGTACGCGAGGACGTTCGAAAATCCGGAACCGGGACCAGAGTCAATTCTTAACGCTCGACGCAACGGACTAAAAATTACAAGTTAACTATATATATAAATATAATATAATATATAATTAATTATATTAATTATATATATATTATATATATATATTTAAAACCGTCGGCAGCAGGAAACTCCAAGGGTGTAAACTGTAAATACCTCTCCGCGACTCGCGGAGTTTTAAGGGTATTTGGCCGCGAGTCGCGGAGCCCCAAATTTCAAGTCTGGCTATAAATCAACCCGAATTCTGATCAAAATCATCATCATTTTTTTTTCTTCTCATTCATACGAAGTAATATATATTTATAATTTATATTTTAATTTTAATTATAATTCTAATAATAAGGGTATGTTAGCGAATGTTGTAAGGGTGTAAGTCGAAATTCTGTCCGTGTAACGCTACGCTATTTTTAATCATTGTAAGTTATGTTCAACCTTTTTATATTAATGTCTCGTAGCTAAGTTATTATTATGCTTATTTAAAACGAAGTAATCATGATGTTGGGCTAATTACTAAAATTGGGTAATTGGGCTTTGTACCATAATTAGAGTTTGGATAAAAGAACGACACTTGTGGAAACTAGGCTATGGGCTATTAATGGGCTTTATATTTGTTTAACTAAATGAAAGTTTGTTAATGTTAATATAAAGATTTACAATTGGGCGTCCCTATAAATTACCATATACACTCGATCGGACACGATGGGCGGGGTATTTATATGTACGAATAATCGTTCATTTAACCGGACACGGGAATGGATTAATAGCCACTAGAATAATTAAAACAGGGGTGAAATTACATTCAAGGGTAATTGGTGTAATTGTTAACAAAGTAGTAAAACCTTGGTTTACACGCAGTCGATAACCTGGTGTATTCATTAAACAAAGTATTAAAACCTTGTTACAATTCGAATCCCCAATTAGTTGGAATATTTATCTTCGGGTATAATAATAATTTGACAAGGACACTTGCAATTTATATTTATGACTGATGGACTGTTATGGACAAAAACCAGACGGACATATTGAATAATCCAGGACAAAGGACAATTAACCCATGGGCATAAAACTAAAATCAACACGTCAAACATCATGATTACGGAAGTTTAAATAAGCATAATTCTTTTATTTCATATTTAATTTCCTTTATTTTATATTTAATTGCACTTCTAATTATCGCACTTTTATTTATTTTATTTTATCGCACTTTTAATTATCGTACTTTTTAATTATCGCAATTTAATTTTATCGCATTTTTATTATTCGCAATTTCATTATCGTTATTTACTTTACGCTTTAATTTAAAGTCTTGTATTTATTTTATATTTTACATTAGGTTTTAACTGCGACTAAAGTTTTAAAATCGACAAACCGGTCATTAAACGGTAAAAACCCCCCTTTATAATAATAATATTACCTATATATATATTTGTATTTTTGTAAAAGTTAACTAATATAGCGTTGAGCTTTGTTTAAAGATTTCCCTGTGGAACGAACCGGACTTACTAAAAACTACACTACTGTACGATTAGGTACACTGCCTATAAGTGTTGTAGCAAGGTTTAAGTATATCCATTCTATAAATAAATAAATATCTTGTGTAAAATTGTATCGTATTTAATAGTTTTTCCTAGTAAAATAATAGCTATTTTATATACACCTCGTTCGACATCAAGTATTTTTGGCGCCGCTGCCGGGGAACATCTTAAAAGCCGGAAGCGCAACGCTAATAAAAAAAAAAAAAAAACAAGATTTTTAGTTACTTTTATTAAAAATTTGCTTTTGTAGAAATACGTTTTAATTATTCAAAAATATAAAAAACAAAAATATAAGCATTTTTAAGATTTTGTTAAATATTTAAGTTTTATAAGTTTCTTTATTTTTATTTTAGTTTATAAAAATATAAGTTTTAATTTTAATATCTTTTATTTAATTAAAAAAACAGAAAACAAAATAAAAAGAAAAAATAATAAAAAGAAAAACGCGTAAAAAGACAAAGCTGTCAACTGAATTCCTGAACCCCGCGACTTGCGGGGTTTTCCTCTTTATTTGCCGCGACTCGCGGAGACCCTCTGACACACGGACAAAAACCCTAATCACGGGTTATTTTTAATTATTATTATTATTAAAACCTAAATATTATTATTATTATTAATTTTAGTTTTATTTTTACTTTTTACTTTATATTTATGTATTTAGTATTAATTAAGTTTTTATTAAATTGTAAAATTAATAGTTTAGTAAAATAAATAATATAAAATAATATTTTTATAAAAATTGTACTTTTTACAATTTTTTTGTATATTTTTATATTTTGTACCTTTTTAATCGTTGTAGCGTAACTTTTGTATTTTTAGCTCATATTTAATTTTAAACTTAGTTTTAGCTATAGTTATTTTTACTCCTAGATTTTTAGGCTTTGCCGTAGAATTCCTTAAGTGCTTTTTCTTTAGACTAAGATTTAGGTGCTTTAGAATTTTGCGACGCCTTTTTAAGTTTTAGTTTCTTTTTAAGTTATTTTCATTTGGGATTTAGTTTTTCCTTGTAAGCTTTAATATTTTTAGACCTTTTACTATGTATCAATTATCATTCCAATTAGTAATTTCAATTTGCGATTATAATTTTAAGTTAGTTGTAGTAATAAGGTTAAATTAGTTAAGTATTTTTAAGTTTTGATAAGTTTCTTTTATTTTTCCGTCACCTTTTATTTTTCAACCATTTTTTCTTTTTCGACATTTTTCGAAGCGCAATCTTTTTCTCTCTTATTTCTCGCTATTCTAGTTTTAGGACTTAGAATTTATTCTACTTCTTATCTAAATTTCTAAAAATTACAAAAATTTATTTTAAGTGGTTAAATTGATAGACATCAAAATTTTCTGGTTCGTAGTAATAGTTGGATTTGTACGTGGACCGGGTTATTGGAGCCAAACAGTCCTCAATTATATTGAGACCAAACGAATCCTGCCCCTCTGCTGCATCTTTTGGCTATTCGAAACGTGGGCAAAATCAGAAAAGTCTATTAATTGGATAACTTATTATAATTTTTCTTTCCTTTTTAAAACTAATAAGATATTCAGTGAATGCACCGAGCAAGACGTTCACCACCTTTTGTACGTTCACCACCTGTAACTCGATCAAGACATCGTTTAACAAATATAACCGCCGTTGATTTTTCTTTAGAATCGTCATCCAGTCGACCAAGTACTTCAGTTCAAAATACCGATAATCCATTTTTTGAACCCGACCTCACAATTGAGAATCCAGAAAATATTCAGGAACGGTTCATAGATCCTGAACCATTAAACTTTCCTCCGGAACCACCAATCATTCAAACAGAGATTGTTGAGGAACGAACTATTAAATCAGAATCATCTAGTGATACCGATTCAACAAATTCAATTATGGAGAATCTGGAACCTTTAAGTATGGAAGACCGAATGAGAGCTAAACGCACTGGCCAAGGTCACGCAATTACTCATCCAGACATTAATGCGCCAGATTATGAAATCAAAGGACAAATTCTACACATGGTGACTAATCAATGCCAATTTAGTGGTGCGCCGAAGGAAGATCCAAATGAACATCTACGTACCTTTAATAGGATCTGCACACTATTTAAAATCCGAGAAGTGGAGGATGAACAGATATATCTCATGTTATTTCCCTGGACTTTAAAGGGAGAAGCCAAAGATTGGTTGGAATCGTTACCTGAAGGGGCGATCGATACATGGGATGTTTTAATTGACAAATTTCTTAAACAATTCTTTCCCACATCTAAAGCCATAAGACTTCAAGCAGAAATTGTTACGTTCACACAAAAGCCAAATGAAACTCTATATGAGGCGTGGACAAGATATGGGAAGTTATTAAGAGGATGTCCGCAACATGGTTTAGACACCTGTCAAATAGTACAAATATTCTACCGAGGATGCGACATCACTACAAGAAAAGACATAGATATAGCAGCTGGTGGTTCTATTATGAAGAAAACCGAAACTGATGCTTACAAAATTATTGATAACACTGCTTCCCACTCACATGAGTGGCACCAAGAAAAAGACATCATTAGATCATCTAAAGCAGCTAGAGCCGATTCTAGCCATGACTTAGATTCCATTTCCGCAAAGATAGATGCTTTCGAGAGACGAATGGAAAAAATGACTAAAGATATTCATGCTATACGAATTAGTTGTGAGCAGTGTGGAGGACCACATTTGACAAAAGATTGTCTCAATATTGAATTAACAATGGAACAAAGAGAGAATATTTCATACATAAACCAAAGGCCTGGAAATAATTATCAGAATAATTATCAACCGCCAAGACCGATTTACAATCAAAACCAGAATTATAACCGAAATATTCCATACAACAACCAACAAGGTCCTAGCAATCAACAAGTATCCAATAATACTTACAATCAGCAAAGACCTAATTTTCAAAACAAACCACCACAACAAACCGATGATAAAAAGCCGAATTTAGAAGATATGATGACGAAGCTAGTTGAAACTCAAACGCAGTTTTTCACATCTCAAAAACAAACAAATGAACAAAATGCTCAAGCATTTAGAAATCAACAAGCTTCTATTCAAAATCTGGAACAAGAAGTAAGTAACCTAGCAAGGTTAATAGGTGAAAGAAAACCGGGAAGTTTACCAAGCAATACAAATGCTAACCCCCGGAATGAAACAGCTAAAGCTATTACCACAAGAAGTGGTACAACACTTAAACCACCTGAAATACCTGTAACTTCTGATGAAATTATTCTTACTACACAAGAACCACAACCTGATCAAGATAAGGAAAAAGAACCGGTAGTTGAAAAGGTTAATGAAGATAACACAGTTAAGGATAAACCTTATGTTAAACCATACCAACCACCACTTCCTTATCCGAGTAAAATGAAGAAAGAAAAACTTGAAGCCGAGCAATCCAAATTCTTGGATATGTTTAAACAGATAAATGTAAATCTTCCTTTCATTGATGTGATTTCAGGAATGCCAAGGTATGCTAAATTCTTGAAAGATCTAATCACGAATAGAAAGAAAATGGAAGAACTCTCGGCTGTTACTATGAATGCTAATTGTTCAGCAGTGCTGTTGAATAAGATACCAGAAAAACTATCTGATCCAGGAAGTTTCACAATTCCATGTTTTCTGGGTAGTCTTAGTTCAATAGAAGCATTGGCTGATTTAGGTGCTAGTATAAATCTAATGCCGTATTCACTATACGCTAAACTAGACCTTGGAGAATTGAAACCAACCAGAATAAGCATACAACTAGCCGATAGATCAATAAAATATCCTAGAGGGATAATGGAGAACATGCTAGTTAAAGTTGGTACTTTAGTATTTCCAGTAGATTTTGTTGTTTTAGACATGGAAGAAGATTCTCAAGTTCCTCTCATATTAGGAAGACCATTCTTAAACACGGCTAAAGCAATGATAGACGTGTTCGGTAAGAAACTGACCCTAAGTATAGAGGATGAGAGTGTTACCTTTTCAGTTGATAGAGCAATGCAACAACCACAATCTGCAGATGATACATGTTATTATATTCAAACTATAGATGCACATGCAGAATTATTAGAAGAATTTCCAGAATTACAAGGAACAGGAGAATGTTCTTTAGGAGAAGGTAATGAACCAATTGATGAAGCTGAAATGTTAGCTACACTTATAGCTAATGGATATGAACCAACAACAGAAGAAATTCAAATGCTAAAAGAAGAAGACAGATATCGATATAAATCATCGATAGAAGAACCTCCGAAATTAGAGTTAAAGCCACTTCCAAACCATTTGGAATACGCTTATTTACATGGTGAATCTGAATTACCTGTAATAATATCGTCTTCTCTTACTGAAAATGAGAAATCACAACTCATTTCTGTGTTGAAAGCTCATAAACCAGCCATTGCATGGAAGATTCATGATATTAAAGGAATAAGTCCTTCGTATTGCACACATAAAATCCTTATGGAAGAAGGTCATAAAACGTATGTGCAACGCCAACGAAGACTAAATCCTAATATGCAAGATGTAGTTAAGAAAGAGATTATTAAACTGCTAGATGCAGGTTTGATATATCCAATTTCTGATAGTCCATGGGTAAGCCCAGTTCAATGCGTACCTAAGAAGGGTGGTATGACTGTCATTACAAATGAGAAAAATGAGCTTATTCCTACTAGGACTGTAACAGGATGGCGTGTATGTATTGATTATAGAAAATTAAATGACGCCACCAGAAAAGATCACTTTCCCTTACCTTTCATAGATCAAATGTTGGAAAGATTAGCCGGAAATAGTTACTATTGTTTTCTAGATGGATTTTCCGGATATTTTCAAATTCCAATAGCACCCGAAGATCAAGAGAAAACCACATTCACGTGCCCTTATGGTACTTTTGCTTACAAACGCATGCCATTTGGACTTTGTAACGCCCCTGCAACCTTTCAAAGGTGTATGATGGCAATTTTTCACGACATGATAGAAGAATGCATGGAAGTATTCATGGATGACTTTTCAGTCTTCGGTGATACATTTAAATCATGTCTAGTTAATCTGGAACGAATGCTAATTAGATGCGAAAAATCAAATCTAGTACTTAATTGGGAGAAATGCCATTTCATGGTTAAAGAAGGCATCGTTCTTGGACATAAAATTTCAAAAGAAGGAATTGAAGTGGACAGAGCTAAAGTAGATGTAATTGCTAAACTTCCACATCCCACCAATGTTAGAGGAGTTAGGAGTTTTCTAGGGCATGCCGGTTTTTACCGACGTTTCATAAAAGATTTTTCTAAAATTGCCACTCCTATGAATAAACTCCTAGAAAAGGATGCGCCATTCATCTTTTCAGATGAATGTATCAAATCTTTTAATATTCTTAAAGAAAAACTCACTAATGCACCGATCATGATAACACCAAATTGGAATCTACCATTTGAACTAATGTGCGATGCAAGTGATTTTGCAATGGGAGCCGTTTTAGGACAAAGGATTGAAAAACGATTTCAACCTATATATTATGCTAGTAAGACATTACAAGGAGCACAAACGAACTATACAACTACTGAAAAAGAACTCCTTGCTATTGTCTTTGCTTTTGACAAATTTCGATCATATCTCGTTCTAGCAAAAACGGTGGTCTATACCGACCATTCTGCTCTTAAATACCTATTTTCAAAACAAGATGCTAAACCAAGATTAATCCGTTGGATCTTACTCTTACAAGAGTTTGATATTGAAATCCGAGATAAAAGAGGAGCAGAAAATCTCGCCGCTGATCATCTTTCTCGTCTTGAAAATCCCGAATTAGAAGTTTTGAATGAATCGGCCATACAAGACAACTTTCCTGATGAATATCTATTGAAGATAGATTATAAAGAAATCCCATGGTTTGCAGACTATGCAAACTACTTAGTTTGTGGATTCCTTGAAAAAGGATTATCGTACCAAAGACGAAAGAAATTCTTCAGTGATATAAAACACTATTTCTGGGAAGATCCACATCTGTTTAAAAGTTGTCCCGATGGAATAATACGCCGATGTGTATTTGGAGATGAAGCTAGTAAAATTTTAAACCATTGTCACACAGGACCAACAGGAGGGCATTATGGGCCTCAACTAACAGCAAGAAAAGTTTATGAAGCTGGATTCTATTGGCCTACAATTTACAAAGACGCACACCTTCTTTGCAAATCCTGTGATGCATGTCAAAGGGCCGGAAGAATAAGTCAACGTGATGAAATGCCACAAAATGTCATCCAAGTATGTGAAGTATTTGACATTTGGGGTATTGACTTTATGGGTCCATTTCCAAAATCTCATAATAATCTATATATACTCGTAGCCATTGATTATGTATCTAAATGGGCGGAAGCACAAGCTCTCCCAACTAACGATGCACGAGTTGTAGTCAACTTTTTAAAACGTCTTTTTGCAAGGTTTGGAACACCGAAAGCTTTAATAAGTGATCGGGGTACTCATTTCTGTAATAATCAACTTGAGAAAGTTCTTAAAAGATATGGAGTAACTCATAAAATCTCCACCGCATATCATCCACAAACAAGTGGACAAGTTGAAAATACAAACCGAGCTTTAAAACGTATTCTAGAGAAAACCGTAGGATCAAATCCGAAGGAATGGTCCATTAAATTGGAGGATGCACTCTGGGCTTTTAGAACAGCCTACCAAACTCCAATTGGAACCACACCTTTTAGACTTGTTTATGGAAAAGCATGTCATCTTCCAGTAGAAATTGAACACAAAGCATTTTGGGCTTTGAAGACATGTAATCTTGATTTACATGAAGCCGGACGTCTACGATTAAGTCAACTAAACGAATTAGAAGAATTAAGACATGAAGCATACGATAATTCGTTAATCTATAAAGAAAGAACGAAGAAATGGCATGATAAAAGAATCAGAAATTCAAAAGAATTTAAAGAAGGAGACAGAGTTCTTCTTTTCAATTCACGATTCAAGCTATTTCCTGGAAAATTGAAATCAAGATGGTCTGGACCATTCATAGTCAAAAGAGTTTTCCCATACGGAACGATAGAATTAATAAATTCAAATGGGATTGAATTTAAAGTTAATGGTCACAGAGTTAAACATTACATACATGGTCCGATGGAAGTCGACAACGAAGTTAATCACAATTTCGACACCACAGCTAACTAAGTGTGGGGAGAATCAAGTCTTTAAAAGATAATATGTATTTCTGTTAGAGTTAGATTGTCTGTTTTCGTGTAGTTCTCGAAAATGGAACACGTATGGTCTTTCCCTAGCAGACCCTAAAGAACTAGTCTTCTCCCCCCATTCTGAATTTTTATTTTTTTTAGGTTTTTACAAAATGAAGACTGCCTGTGAACTAAACCATGGTCTAATGCTACACGCTTTGATCACTAAACGTAATAATGACATACTCCCGAGTGAAATAGTATCAGTAATCAGAGAAAGAATGGACGGAGTTAGAAAAGGATCCAGATGCGAAGATAATAAGTTACAATTTGGTAAAGGAAAATCAAAATCCGCAGCGAAAAGAAGAGCACGACACCTAGAAAAATGTCACAAATGCGGAAAATGGTCACATGGAGGTAAATGTTCAAATAATCAAACCTATTCAAATACCGAATTTGTTACTTTATGCAGAGACGGACCGTTCATATGTTTAGAAGAAAAGACAATGAATGCTCGAGGTTACGCCTATGCAGCCATGGAAAACCAATTAAACCGACTATCTTATGAATATAATAGATCATATAACTAAGAAATCTATTTCACAGGTATGTCTGTACAGTTTTTATTTTTATTTTTATTTTTAACCTTTTGATAATAAACGCTAATTTGTTCGCTAAAAAGTATTAAATTGGTATTAAATAAAATTAGGTTTGGCGACCGAAATTATTGATATCGTTCAAAAATTTATTACATCACTGCGAAATTTAACGTTTATTCTTAAGGTATAAATATCTTTAATCAATCAACCCAAAATATTTCAAAAATTCGTCATGAGTTAAATTAGGTCTTGGAACCGAAATTACTTTACCGAAAAGAGGGGCGCATATTTTTGATAATATTTGATTGATTAAAGTGGGATAAAAAGACAAAAAGATTTTTAAATTTATTTTTACCATGTTTTTAAAATTAATATTTAAATCTTAAGTTAATACTGTAAACTTTATAAAAACAATATTTTTAAAATTGTAAATATTTGAATTTTTAAAATAAGTTTGGTGTGAATTTATAATATGAATTTATAAATTAAGTCTGGTGTGAATTTTTAAAATATGAATTTTTAATTTTATGCATTTCAAATTTTGAGTTTGGTGTGAATTTTTAATTTTAATTTTGAATTTTATATTTATGTTGTGTGAATTTAAAAACAAAAATTTACTTTATCTCATTAAGTTAAGAATATGATTTTTAAAATTCGTCGTAAGTTGAAGACTAGGTCTTTGAACCGAAATTGCTTTACCCGAGGGAGGGACGAGAACTTTTATTATCATTATTTTTAATCTTATTGATTTAAAGTATGCCAAAAACATTAAAAAACCCAAAAATCTTAGCTTTTAAAACAATCGCTACAAAAAGACAAATTTTAAAATTTTGTCGAGGGACGGACTAGGACATCGATCCGAAACGACCTCGTCCTAAATAACAAGGGAAACAAAATTTTAAAATTAATTTCTTAATTGTTTTATAAGTTAAAGATTATAAAAAAAAAAAAAAAAAAAAAAAAAAAAGTAACTCCGCGACTCGCGGAGTTTGCAGTGAAAAACCTCCGCGACTCGCGGAGGGACAAAATTACAGAAAAAAAAATAAAACTAGCTGCACGATCAGTTCACTCCCACAAACAAAAACACAGCAAAAATACTGCGAAAACACCTCGAAAAAACCCGAAAATCACCCCCAAAAATCTCAATTTTTAACCGTTAATCACCAAATTTTTTGCTAAAATCATGTTGAGAATGATGATATCTAAGAACTACTCAAGAAAAACGGTAAATTTCTACACCTAAACACCATTTAATTCGAATTTTAGTGTTCTTGAGCTATTTTTCCCCAATTTGATTTTGATGCTTTTTAGTGTAATTAGACTTAAATTGTTTATGTATTATGCTTGTATAACCTAGATTGATGCTGTTTAACATGATTAGAAGCCTTAAACTTCAAATTTTGAATAATCTAGGGTTTGTGTTCTTGAGCAATTTGGGGCTTTTTGATATAAACAGGTTATGGCCGATTTTTGTCATGAATTATTGCTAAATTGAGTAGTGTAACATGTCTAGGTAGTTAAAAGATCCAAACTTTGAGCCTAAACATGATTTTGAGAATTAAAGTGGACTTTTTCAAGTCCAAAATTCATGAACTTGATTTTTGAAAGATAATGCCATTTGAGACTTGTTTATTTGCTAGTAATGATTATTTTGACATGTTATTTGAGTTGAATGCTTATGAACTTGGCGAAAATTTTCGTATATGCTTATTTGAAAAAGTGTAGATTTGATAAAAATGTGAAAATGAGCTTAAGTTTGATATAAATTGATAATGTCATTGTAATTATTTTGATTGATGATTTTGCTGACACTAATGCATATTTGGATGCACAAAATTTGTGTTTGATGTGTTTTGCAGAATGAAAGGGGTGAATCTTCATCCCAAGCCCGTCATGCTCCTGCTGAGAACTTGGAACAACAGGAGGTAGATAACTACTACAAGCAGGATGTACCTCATCCAGTCATGACCTTTTCAGATATGCACTTGGAACAGTTGCACCCGAACCTGCGATTTGACAGACTTTGGATAGATTATCCAAAATATCAACGGGGTTTGCATACTCTTCATTCCAAGGTTGTTGAGGTACCGAGGGTCATAGAATGGGGACCCTTGGAAGCTGTAGAATTGGCCGGGCCAATTAGGGAATTACTGGTACAGAGGTATGGTAATTCTTATTTTAATGACTGGATATGTTTATTCACCATACGCAGACCTGTATATAAAGTATGGTGTGAAGAGTTGTTATGTAGTATAGAGTTGAATGATCGGGTAGCTAGTTTAACCGATCGTTCTTTTATTAGATTTTTGTTAGGCGGTTCGATGCGCCACATGTCTTTACTGGACATGGCTCAGGCTTTACGTATATATACGCCTGAGGAATTAGCGTCTGCCGATTGTAGAGGATTGATACTAAACGGTAGGAAAATAGATGAGAATTTTGATACACACGGTGTGTGGAGTCAAATGACAAGCCACCACCGTTTCAAAGGGGGAAACTACTCTTATTTGGATATAGATAGAGCCGAATTAAGAGTAATACATAGGTTTTTAGCTAATTCGATTACACAAAGGGGTAAAAACAAAGAAAAGGTAAATGAACAAGATTTGTTTTACCATATGTGTATTCGAGACCCACACAGCGCTGTAAGTATACCATATTGTGTGGGTTATTATTTATCAGCTATGGTTCGAGGGATGCGTCCACATAGCATAATAGGAGGTGGTATTTTTATTACTTTGATTGGTGAATATCTCGGTGTGGATATAAGTCGGGGGGGATTATTAGTAGAAGAGCCGGAACCCCGCGACACTATAGGTTTAAATGTATACCATGGTGCGAAAGTGTTGAAGCGGCGAAATAACGCCGCAGTACGATACAATGGTAGACATCCACAGGTAGAGAGAAACCAGGAACAAGGTAATGTAGGAGGGGGGAATGAGATGCAAGAAATGCATAGGTTTATAGCTTCTCAGGAATACGAAAATGCTAGACAGAGAGCATTTGAAGATTGGCAAGTTCATCAGAACCAGATCATAGCGCATTGCCAACATATAGGTAGAAACTATATTCCTACTTCGAAACCCGTCTTCCCTCCTTGGTCGATAGAGATGCAGCCACCATATCCTACGTATGACCCTGCCGAAGCATTCTATAGCACTTATGGTTATGCGTGGAACCCCTATTGGTACCAATATCATCCTTAGTTTACTTATTTTGTTTTATTATTTTGTAATTTGTAATTATTGATATGTTTAATACTTTTGTTAATATTGTAATCATTTTTATAATTATCTAACTTTTATTCTTAGATTTTAATAATTTTTGAATGTGGGGTAATATACCAAACTTCAAAAATATGTATATATGTTTGCAATTTATCTTATGTACATAACAGGGTAAAACAACGCATTTTCAAAGACTGGCATTAAGTTCAGCAAAAGCAAGTAATTTTGACGACAATGATGAAAAATATATGTGAAATTACAACAAGACGGAATGAACAAATGACGTGCACCATTTATCATTCAGCAAACAAACGCCAATATATTTGGAAACTTTGGTAAAAATTTAATCATTTTCACACAAATCACCCTCAATAATTTAAATTGTTACTGATTTCTTGCAAATGAGGGCATTGCAAGATCTTAAGTGTGGGAAGGGGTTAAATTCTTTCGGATTTTAAAAATTTTTATTAAACACTTGGTTACCATTAAAATACTAGTAAAGCAGTAGTTGTATTAGAATCTAGTGCTCTCTGATAAAAAAGAACAGCACTAGTCTTATATACTGACTACCCAATTCTAGTAAAATTTTTCAATTAAATGAATTCAAATCATGTTTATACATATTTATGAACGATAAAACTAGGTTTTAACACCGAAATTATTGTTACCTCGGAAAGGACATAAATTGAGAAACAAACTAAAATGTTAAAATTCATTTAAAATGGAATAAAGGACGATAAAAAGAAAAATAAAAAGCCAAGTGTGGGAAAATTTACCAAGTTATTTTAAACATATGTCACATATATTTGTAACAAATAACTGAAAATACTTTTGCTTTGGACTAAACTAAACTGTTTTACCCGATGAAAGAAAAGAAGAGATGGATCTACACGATGAATCAATTCCATCATTAAAAGGAAGTAAAGTCTTCCGAAAAAGACACGCGCTTCTTGATTTAGGTCATGAAGTTGTCGTTCAGACCAGCTGTAGGTTGACGAAAAATCTAGAAAAGTCATCACTAAAATCAGCAGGAAATCCACGGACCTCAGCATTAAACAGGGTCGCCAAGTGGTCAGATTTATCCTAACCATGAGAAGGATTTATCTCGTACAATGGGGAGGCACCGTGCAAATTAGCTGGATAAGACTAATGAATCAGATCCCCAGAAAGGATAATCTCCTTAAAGATTAAAAATCAGCTTTTAAGACTGATATTACTCAATCCTAGAGATTGACCTTAAAGATTGAGAATTACAAACTCATGGAATTCAATGATATCTAAACTCGAGCTTAAACGAGAAAATATTTTGATCAAAATTATAAACCGATTTGTTTTCTGAAAACCCTATTTTCAATGCGTTCATTACCATTGAACGTAAAATCCTAGGAATTCACCTGGAATTCATTAGGTCACCTGAACTAAATCGGGTGTCAACCGTAAGAACGGTGGTTGCATAACATGGTCAAAGACAGGACCTTGTGCCAGACCGACAAATTATAAGGGTGAGCTTTACTATTGCTCCTACCAAGGATAGTAATTGCGTCCGACACGTTATAGACCATAATCAAAAGCATGTCACGGGACATTGCCTTAAACAGTTGCTTGTTCAACGCTTTCCTTTACAACCGGACGGTAGTTTGCCGAAAGGTAATATACGGAACAAGTAAACTGGACGTGTTGCTTTCCAAATACAAGGTTAGCAAGTGGGTGACACAAAACCGCAAGTTTTGAGCTAAAATTTTCAAATCTGAAACCCACCAAACCCACAAAAATATTTTGCAAACACCGGTAAAGGGTTATTCCGGAAAACTTATCTAGGGTAAAAAAAAAACTAGATTTAATTTTCAAAAGATCAAATGTTTTCATAAAGATCCAATTTCCTTAATGGATCTAAATTTTTATAGTCATGTGGGACTGTAAACCATATCGTTACTACCATTGTTTATACCGCCGTATAGAAATCACTGATGTACAAAGTGTGAAGAATAAAGAAGTGATTCTAGTATTTCAAGACAATATTGCTTGAGGACAAGCAACGCTCAAGTGTGGGAATATTTGATAATGCTAAAAACGAACATATATTTCATAGCATTATTCCTCAAGAAAGACAAGCTTTTAGTTGCAATTGTTCTATGTACAAGTGATATTCGTTTAAATAATAAAAGGTGAAGACAAAAGACAGATTCGACGATTTGAAGACGCAAACGACCAAAAAGCTCAAAAGAACAAAAGACAATCAAAAAGGTTCCAATTATTGATAAGAAACGTCTCAAAATCACAAGAGTACAAGATTCAAAACGCAAAGTACAAGATATTAAATTGTACGCGAGGACGTTCGAAAATCCGGAACCGGGACCAGAGTCAATTCTTAACGCTCGACGCAACGGACTAAAAATTACAAGTTAACTATATATATAAATATAATATAATATATAATTAATTATATTAATTATATATATATTATATATATATATTTAAAACCGTCGGCAGCAGGAAACTCCAAGGGTGTAAACTGTAAATACCTCTCCGCGACTCGCGGAGTTTTAAGGGTATTTGGCCGCGAGTCGCGGAGCCCCAAATTTCAAGTCTGGCTATAAATCAACCCGAATTCTGATCAAAATCATCATCATTTTTTTTTCTTCTCATTCATACGAAGTAATATATATTTATAATTTATATTTTAATTTTAATTATAATTCTAATAATAAGGGTATGTTAGCGAATGTTGTAAGGGTGTAAGTCGAAATTCTGTCCGTGTAACGCTACGCTATTTTTAATCATTGTAAGTTATGTTCAACCTTTTTATATTAATGTCTCGTAGCTAAGTTATTATTATGCTTATTTAAAACGAAGTAATCATGATGTTGGGCTAATTACTAAAATTGGGTAATTGGGCTTTGTACCATAATTAGGGTTTGGATAAAAGAACGACACTTGTGGAAACTAGGCTATGGGCTATTAATGGGCTTTATATTTGTTTAACTAAATGAAAGTTTGTTAATGTTAATATAAAGATTTACAATTGGGCGTCCCTATAAATTACCATATACACTCGATCGGACACGATGGGCGGGGTATTTATATGTACGAATAATCGTTCATTTAACCGGACACGGGAATGGATTAATAGCCACTAGAATAATTAAAACAGGGGTGAAATTACATTCAAGGGTAATTGGTGTAATTGTTAACAAAGTAGTAAAACCTTGGTTTACACGCAGTCGATAACCTGGTGTATTCATTAAACAAAGTATTAAAACCTTGTTACAATTCGAATCCCCAATTAGTTGGAATATTTATCTTCGGGTATAATAATAATTTGACAAGGACACTTGCAATTTATATTTATGACTGATGGACTGTTATGGACAAAAACCAGACGGACATATTGAATAATCCAGGACAAAGGACAATTAACCCATGGGCATAAAACTAAAATCAACACGTCAAACATCATGATTACGGAAGTTTAAATAAGCATAATTCTTTTATTTCATATTTAATTTCCTTTATTTTATATTTAATTGCACTTCTAATTATCGCACTTTTATTTATTTTATTTTATCGCACTTTTAATTATCGTACTTTTTAATTATCGCAATTTAATTTTATCGCATTTTTATTATTCGCAATTTCATTATCGTTATTTACTTTACGCTTTAATTTAAAGTCTTGTATTTATTTTATATTTTACATTAGGTTTTAACTGCGACTAAAGTTTTAAAATCGACAAACCGGTCATTAAACGGTAAAAACCCCCCTTTATAATAATAATATTACCTATATATATATTTGTATTTTTGTAAAAGTTAACTAATATAGCGTTGAGCTTTGTTTAAAGATTTCCCTGTGGAACGAACCGGACTTACTAAAAACTACACTACTGTACGATTAGGTACACTGCCTATAAGTGTTGTAGCAAGGTTTAAGTATATCCATTCTATAAATAAATAAATATCTTGTGTAAAATTGTATCGTATTTAATAGTTTTTCCTAGTAAAATAATAGCTATTTTATATACACCTCGTTCGACATCACTTACAGTCGAATGTATACCAGCATTTGCTACCTAATCTAGTTCTAAATAATTCATGAAAAATATTCACATTGGGGATTTCTTCTACAGCATTACAGTACATTTCAAAAAGAATAATTTTTTGTAAACCTAATGGATGAATTTGACTAAACCATATCCCATAGTGGGCAAGAATCTTTTGAAGAAAGGCAGAAAGAGGAATACGGAGGTTTCCTACAGTTAATTGCAATTTATAGAGGGTAATCATCTTTTTCGGAGGTTTATTGGCCCTATCGCTAGGCAAAGGCACAATAGGATTCAACAATCTAAGATATCTGTGCTTTTTACATAACTGTTCTATATCGGCTTCAGTAATACTGGAAGGGATGGTGCTGACGTCACGATTGTCTCTCTGAGAAGACGTGCTGCTGGATTCGGCCATGGTAGTACGAAAAATGAAAATTCAAACAGAAGAAAAGATGAACAATCACTGACCTTGCACTTCACAGATTGCTAAAATGAATAAATTGCAAGATATCTTCACAGCAAATAATCAATTTTCGGAAGAGGAAAAAGGTAAAAGGCCGGCTATTTATAGTCAAGCAAATGGATAATAAAGGGATGAGATTGAGACACGTGTATGGGCCAGATCAATAGAGCAAGCAATTTAAATTTTGAAAATAAATCAAAAAGATTTTGGGGGCAAATTCATAATTGGTAATGTGACATCAGAGCAGAAAATTAGACGGCTACAGCAGTTTTGTGTCTTCGAGGAAAGAGGGCATCTTTTATTTTTTAGTTTAATGACTTCATTTTTTTACAAAAATAAAGACATTAAACTGGGGGACTTAATGGTGTATCATAGGAGATACACGCATAAAAACATCATTTTCATATAGAAAAATGGATCAAAAAGCATAAAAGATAACAAAATTTAGCGGTGTTCAGTATTTACCGTCCAGCGTAGAGCAGGCCGCCCAGCGTCAAGCGTAAGACCTGCAGGCAACTTCTATGCATAAGCCCTTTAACTCAGCGCGTGAACGGCACGCAGCCACGTCAGCACACGCCACTGACATTCCGGATACTTCACGTAACAGAACCATTCAGTGATTGACACGTGTATCCCGTGAAATTCGGACATTCTACGCCTATAAATAGACTCCCTGGGTCACCACATTTCACATCATTTTCAATCTGAACTTCAGTCAGAGAGAAGTACACTTTCTCTCTCACAAAGTTCTTTCTCACTCTAAAAGCACATTAGCCGCATAGCAGCAATACGCTAGACGGATCATTACAGATTGGTCCACAGATTGATTGAGGCCACCCCACAGATCTTACATCTTTGTTCCGGGTCTGCAGAGATTAATTCTCAAGGGCAAACAACAATCAACAGTATACGCCACACGCTGAGCAGCTATTGTCTTGTACTGGTACCTTACAGTCTCTATACGGAAAATCGTACCAACACATTTGCAGATAAAGAACCCGTATCCGAACCTGAAACATCATTGGCCGTGCTACAAGACTCACCACCTAACACGAAACTCCATGTACCAACCTCTTAAACAAACACATCAAACACAGAATCCTTTACTTTGATTCGCTTCACACATGAAACCATGGCCATATTTTTAGTAGCAATACAAACCCTACCAATGGACATAGGTACAGCATTATTCTTCTCAAAAAACACAAATTAAAACACAAATTTGCCAACTAGATTCGCCACTTTCTTAAATGCAGCCGGAGCATTGTTGAGACAGGGCGGGGCATCCGCCTCAGCTGGTTTTTTTTTTTTTAATTTACACTAAATAAAATTATACTGAACAATAAGGTTTTTTTTAGTGTTCGCCCCAGCTTTAATGAAAAATTAAATAAATTTTTTCACTCGCCCCATCTGTGGTTGGGTTCAAGTTCCGCCAACACAAGTACACCATGCTCCCATAGGTAAACCCGTAATTTCAATCCAGATCAAACGTTCATCAATCATAAACATATCCGTATCCTCTTTAGACACAGAAAACAAACCTTTGAAAAAAGATTTGTTTTTGAAAAAAAAGATTTGTTTTCAATCCAAAGTCTCAATGTCTATCAGTTTTATCAACAAAGCAGCATCATTACTCGAAATATCCACAGTCATCTTTCAGAAGCTCCAATGAGATATCATCTGATTTATCGGTTGTTGGCGTATGTACATGTCCCTTAACAACCTCAGCACATGACCGGTCCTTGTCGGAAGCAACCTTAGTGGCAATAGGTGAAAAATCTTCCATACTAGGTGGTTTTTCCGAACAAGACACAGCACGTTGCTTTGAAGGGTTTACCTTATTTGAGCGATCAAATCTTGCAACAGCAACATAAAGATGATAGTTACCTATCCATATATAGCTTAAAAGATTCCGTGTCGGTTCCATTCTTTTACTCCCATGAACCGAACAAACGCAAATCGTTTTTCAGACACGGCACGTTTTCTAGCAATATATGTATCGATCAAGCAACCATACCGATCGAACACGTTCCATAAATCACTTTTCAGGGCATTTTCTGGAAAATTCGTAACATAAAATGAAACAGCCAAACGATCGACATTTTTCTGATACGGCGGCTCGATTTTTGAATGATGATCTTGCGAGTTTTCCAGTACCTACCATCTGTAAGTTTCACCGATTTTGTATTCCAACCATGGTGACCCCCCCCCCCCCCCCCCCCCCACCGCGGGAGATGAACGGAAAAATCAAACCACTGACTACGGCAGATCCGATTTTTGTGGAGCAAATACTAGGGTTACTTGTTATTCAGCGTTATAATAATAATGCAAACAACCTACTTATAACCGGCCTCCGGACTTCATCAAGCACACTGACTATATTTTACTATATTGAGATGTCCCTATGGGAGAGGCTATTAGGTCGTGTGGTCAATGCCTTCTGGAGTATCAAAAAATTCAAACTTCCTTTATAATCTCCTTTGTGATGGTTATTAACAAAATATAAACAGAACTTGAAATAGGCAACAACAATTCAGTCAATTGATTAGTGAGCATATGTGGGTTTTGCATTTAAGTTCAAAATATAAAGATCAGAACCGCGGGAGATGAACGGAAAAATCAAACCACTGACTACGGCAGATCCGATTTTTGTGGAGCAAATACTAGGGTTACTTGTTATTCAGCGTTATAATAATAATGCAAACAACCTACTTATAACCGGCCCCCGGACTTCATCAAGCACACTGACTATATTTTACTATATTGAGATGTCCCTATGGGAGAGGCTATGTTAGGTCGTGTGGTCAATGCCTTCTGGAGTATCAAAAAATTCAAACTTCCTTTATAATCTCCTTTGTGATGGTTATTAACAAAATATAAACAGAACTTGAAATAGGCAACAACAATTCAGTCAATTGATTAGTGAGCATATGTGGGTTTTGCATTTAAGTTCAAAATATAAAGATCAGAACCGCGGGAGATGAACGGAAAAATCAAACCACTGACTACGGCAGATCCGATTTTTGTGGAGCAAATACTAGGGTTACTTGTTATTCAGCGTTATAATAATAATGCAAACAACCTACTTATAACCGGCCCCCGGACTTCATCAAGCACACTGACTATATTTTACTATATTGAGATGTCCCTATGGGAGAGGCTATGTTAGGTCGTTTGGTCAATGCCTTCTGGAGTATCAAAAAATTCAAACTTCCTTTATAATCTCCTTTGTGATGGTTATTAACAAAATATAAACAGAACTTGAAATAGGCAACAACAATTCAGTCAATTGATTAGTGAGCATATGTGGGTTTTGCATTTAAGTTCAAAATATAAAGATCAGAATCTTATGACAACAGCTTATATAACACTTATCACCTAAGCAATTATTGGCAACTGCAATAATACTATTTAACTTATAGATTCATAGTTGCACGTTGAATGCATATCGAAATATAGATCAAACTCATAGTTTACAACAACTGAATCGTAAAAGAAGCAAAGAAGGGTGTAACAAAAAATTTCCTCAATAACGGCACTGGCTGTAATCTGTGTAACAAAATTTCTAAACATCAATAAAGTTGAGGGATGCCTGGCACACATCATATATAGATTAACAGAAAATAAGAAGAAAATTTAGTACTCTCTTCACTGAACTAAATGACCCTTCTCTGCATATATCCTACTTTCATTAAGATTTCTAAAACCCAATACTTAATTCTTGTTCGGTCATCTCATACACGTGGTCTCTTGCATCTGTTAGAGCACTCTGCGACATTTTATAAGCTAACATTAGGTTCAAAGAAGAAAAGTCAAATAACAGGTTTGGGAGATGATATACCATTTGGGTTTAGTAACACGTCAAAGTTAGTTTGGTATACATTAGATTAACTTAATCCAACCCACAACACCTTTCTATATAATAATGATAAACGAAGCTTATTATATCTAAGTGAAATTATTGTAAAGTATAAATATTCCTTTTTAATATATAGACATTCCTTAGTTATATATGGTATGCTTAAACGTCTATGTTTAGCAATCTCACGTTTTATACAACCAATGTGTCGTAGAACAATACTTATGTTACCTAGGTAATGACCCTATTTTTAAAATATATGATTCGGGAAGTTATGCATTATAAATACACTTTGGAGAACTTTCAGTTTATTTAACCCGTTTTCTATAAAAAAAAATATAACCTGAAGAGTGACATGGACTAAATCATAAGTAAAGGCTGATATAATACCTGTCCTAACTTTGTAAGAAAGTTGCTAGCAAGATTCAAAGATGTGAGTCTCACATCTTCATTAGCCTTCAATGCTTGCGATATTGAAAAAGCTCCTTCATCCTGTTGGCATATCAAATTAAAAAGGTGCAGGAAATCATTTTGTGGATTAATATATTTTCCCATTCAAAATTTTTTGATTATTATTTTTTAAAATAAAATACATACTCTAATTTCATTGTATCCTAAATCAAGTGACACGAGTGCTTCATTGACCACCTTCAAGCTGCGAGCCAGGGACTTAGCACCCTGTACGAACAACTGGTTGTAGACTAATTGTAAATAGATTGTAATATAAAAAATGAAACCACTTTGAAAAATGAACCTCATCACTGAGCCCATTGGCGCGTAGGTCCAGAGTAGAAATTGTATTGTTGTATTTTAAAGTATCAGCTATGAATTCTGCACCCTTTGGTCCAATCTGTAACATGTCCAAAAAGAGATGGTCTATTAAATTTAGATTTCTTAGAAAATTCTAAAACTTGATAAAGCCCTGGATCTTAGTGTACCTTGCACCAACCAAGCATAAGGGTCTTTATATTTCCATGAAACTTGAGAACGTCTGACAAAGCTTTTGCTCCATCTGGTCCCATGGGATTATAACCAAGTTCAAGCTGTTTACATAACAAATTGAAACAATTTAAGTGACTGCTTGAGTGTTCGTATATTCGTTGATGAATTCGAGTTAGGTGTGTGAGGTTGCCCCTTTTTTTTATTTAAAAAAAAAAAACATCAACTTTGGGAGGAAAGCAATGTGCAAGTATGTAAAGTTAAAAGTTATCTGCAAACGGATAATTGGCAATTTTCCAAGGTTGCAAAAATCGTTACTCGGAGAGTACTCGGTCGGGAAAAAGACTTTTGATGGAGTAATCGGCAACTCGGGGAGTAATTGGGTATTGGATTGGACTTTTCCAAAATTATGTGTCTTAATAAAACAAGGAATCCACAAACATAAACGTTAATGTAATTGTCTAAAATTATAAACATAATCTCCATTTGTTCAGGAACTCTAAAATTCTAATTTTATATTTTATACTTATTCATATCAAAATGTTGACCGAATTTGACTATATGAATCCGATTTTGACCCATTGATCAATGTTCACCAACTCAAATACTCGAAGGATGGAAAATCAGTTTTGCCAGTTCCTAGAAAAGAGTGATCGGGAGGTAATCGGCATTAATCGGGGAGTTTTACAGCACTGCAAATTTCATGGGAAGAAGGGAGTTGCGTAAAGCCAGTAAAAGACTCACAGCTGTAATCACAGTATTATCTTTTAAAACTTCTGCTATTGCAGTGATCCCTTTAGCATGGATATCATTTCCACCCTGCAAGTAGTTAATGTCTAATTAAATTATTATAAATTATAAATAATCTTACTTTACTTCTCGCAGGGAAATCATGTAGCGTCTCCTCACCAAATCTATGTTTGTTATTGAACAATTTTCCTTCAAAGCCTCGGCTATTTTCTCAGCTCCCTGAAGCATTTAAATTATATAGTTTAGTTATGCATAACATAAGAACCTGATTATTGTGAACAGGGGAATGTAATTAACATGAATACCTCATCTTTAATGTCGTTCATATATATGTTAAGCCACAACAAGGATTTACTTCTTTTGATATATTCCGCAATATGAAACGCACCTTTTGATGTAATCAAATTGTTGCCAATGTCAAGAGCTGTGAGTTTCCCTGCTCATGAACTATACATGTCAAGTTAAGATGACATATCCATATATACATATACGCGATTAATGAAAAATATACATATATGAAAAAAAAAAAAGATATACATATATGCGATGAAATGAAATTGTGTATATAAATAAAAATAAAAAAATAAAAAAAAAGAGGAAACCATACACTAAGAAACCAAACCTTTATGTTTTGACAGTCCAGTTATCAGCGCACGAACTCCTTCATCTCCTATAGAGTTCCCATGCAAGAAAATTTCCTGCATATTCATATATATATTTTTCACATGACACAGTGCATAAATTACGAATTCACGTTCATACACTTTTGTAGAAGTCGTCTGAGTCGGCTGACACGTCGGTTTGGGAACTAGCCTGTCCCAAGTCGCCCAAAAACGCCTTAAATTCGGTCAACGCTAAAAAGTCAGGTCAAATTCGGGCCGAATCGGATCTAAGTCGGTCAAAGTTAGGTCAATTTTTTTTTATATTTTTTACAATTAGATTCTCCGCCATATTTCTATGTTCGACATATTAATGCTTTATGGTTGAATATGTGTAATATGTATGTTTGATTTATTTATTACTATAGGTCAACTTTGGGCAACACTCGACTCATCCCGACTTAATCGACTCGTTTATCTAAGGTCCCGACCGACTCAACCCCAACTCACGGCCTTTACAACTTGCGTTTATATAAGATCTTGTAGTATGTGATTATGTGATGATATATATTTTAAACCAATAACATAACATAAAGAATTATAAGAAAAAGAGACTGAAAATGATTTTAAACCAATAACATAAAGAATTATAACAAAAAAAGAGACAGAAAACGAGAAAAGTACCCTCAAAGCTTTGTTACCCTCGAGCCCTTTAGCAAGCGAAGATGCCCCTAAAGCACCGCCATAATTTCCACTAATAAAATAACATAACAGGTGGTCATGACACAAATGTCGAGGAATGTAAAAATCCATGAAACATATTTGTGAGATGGTTAAACAAGATAATATCAGAAAAACTTGTACTCACTTTAGATACAAGCTTTGTAATGATTTGTTTTCAAGAAGTGCCTCAGCAAGACCTGAAAATCCCTGCCTCCAATACCAATAAAAAAAAGTAAGAATATGCAATTAACTTGTTGTTTAGGTAATAATAAAAAATAAAATAAAAATGCATACAGAAAACAAAATTCATGCTTAGGTAATAATAAGAAAAAAATAAAAAGGCGTACAGAATAGTCAATTAGATTGTTGTTTAGTTCAATTGTGCGCAACGTTGAGTTTTTCTTTAGCATCTCACCAATAGCCTTTGCCCCCTGTAACAAAGGAATACATCATAGCCTATTAACAATTAATCACACTATATATCAATTTTGAATATTTTTAAGATTTAGGATGGATATAAAAGGTAACCTCATCCCCTAGCCCAATACTATTTAGCTGGAGCTTCTGAATACCACTATTTTCCACCAGTATATCACATAAGATCTTCAAAAAACAACACCACATATTATTCAGTAATTACAGAGGTCCAAAAATTTTAACATTTTAACATTAAACAAAGATAAAAATTAACAGATGAACTGATCACATGCATACAAAACTGAAAGGCAGACAAGGAACTCCCAAGGTTGCAAAAATTGTTACTCGGGGAGACTTTATAGACTTTTCATACATTTATATAATAAAGTTCAAAATTATATGTGTTAATATAAAAGAAATCCATAAACATAAACATTAAAAAAAATGTTAATATAATTGTCTAGAAACGTAAAAGAATCTTCATTTGTTCAAGACCTCACAGTCTAATTTAAATTCATATTAAAATTAAAATATCAGATCCATGTTAAATTTGACCGATTGACTGACTAAATCGACTTTGACCAACTAAATCCGATTTTCACCCATTGACTGATGTTGACCAATTAATTATTCAGAATTTGAAAACCAAATTGGCCGGTTCCTAAAATGGAGTAATTGGGGAGTAGTCTGCATTAATCGGGTAGTTTTACAACATTGGGAACTCCTTACATAGATCGATTTTTAAGACATTTATTTGCAAGAATTAAATGACAGAAACAAAATTCAACTTATTGTGATTGCCTTAGAAATCCATGACAAAGCTTAGTTCAAACAACTTAGCTCACCTTAGCTCCTTCATCCCCAATAGTGTTTCCTGATAGGTTAAGAGTCTTAAGAAATATATTTGATTGAAGAATACCATCAAAGGCCTTAATTCCTTCTGCGGTTATTCCATTTGCAGCGAAATTTACATCTTCAACAACCTGAAAAATGAAAGGTAAAAAATTTAAATAGGACTAAAATGAAATGATGATTTTAATATTGGACTGGCGTATGAATACTATTTTACCTATATTAAATTTTAATAAGAAACTCTATTATAGGACACCTTGGATTACAAATTTAAGTTTCCTAGTTCACACATAGATCAGCTTAATCTTGATATATAGAATTTGAATCTGACAATTCATTGCAATTAAGTTTCCTAGTTCACACATAGATCATTATGACGTTCATAAGTCTAACCTGGTTATAAGCTAAGCTCTCTGCAAGGTAAAATAGTCCATCGTCTCCAAAGTTGCGACCTGCCAAAATTTTAATATTGAGAGCTTTATGAAATGTGACAATTAACATATGCAATTTAGTTACACTCTTACTGACGTATTATACAATGTGAATATGCTATTACCTGACATGTCAACAATATAGAACGCCCTGAGTTCTTTTGCAAAATCATTGAGTTTCTGTTTTGATTCCCTTTCGATCTTCACACCAAAATTAGGCAACAAATTTGTGTTTGCAGCGAAGGACCATTTTGCACCTTCAGTTGGTTTTTTGCCTGATGTTGGGGCTTTTGGCTGCTTGGGCATCATCAATTTCTCCACCAATTTCCACATAACTGAAAGCTGAAGACATAAATTAGTGAACAATTGAGAAGTTTCTATCTATAGCCTTCAACTTCCATAGAAAAACTAAATGTAGAAACAGAAAAAGGAATGTAAAAGCAAAGAATCCTTAAATATGAAGTTAAATTAGAAACAATGGTTGACACTAGTTTACCTGCTCGCAAGTATAAACAATTTTACAAACCTAATTCCATTTTGATGAGAACATAGTTGATACAGAACGATGGTTTTAGATAGGAAAACCGAAACGCGTAATTGGCAATTGTTAAATCCGAGTTTTCATATTAACATAAAATAAATATAAAGAAACACTATCTCACTATTCACTAAAGGTAGTTACATTTTCCATGATCCAATAAAGACTTGTGATAAATAATAATAACACATTAAACACATAAATATGATACAAATTACCAAATCTCAACAACATCATCGTCGAATATTTTTTACTATATCACAAATTACCAAATCATATAGCTCATCAAATCAAATGGAACATAAAAGCTCACTTAGTTGCAAAACCTAATTAGAGCATCTCCTAAACCTGCTAACAAAATCTATAAACCCTACCTATACAAATTAACAAAAAAGGTAAGTATAAAATAGATAGAAATAAAACATTTAAGTATCAATTAAAAAGCAATACCAAAAGTAACGACGATGAATGAGCCAACCGGAAGAACAAAAGAAACAATCTCCTTCACCGGAACGGAAGTTAACGGCGCAGTTTCCGATTGAGACTCCGTATACACTCTCCTACTTCTTCTTCCAGACGAAGCGTTCTTAATAGCGAAAGTTTTGAACTGAAAACGACGTCGCCCTGAACGGACGTAGTGCACCGTAGAAGTTGAAAAAAATGCACGCCGATGAAGTAGAACATAGCTGGAGCTGGTGGTTGGTTTTGATTGTGAGTAGATTGACAAAGTTGAAGCACAATCCATGGAGTGAGTGCGAGTGAATGAGTGTGTGAGATGAAAATTGGGGGAAATAGAAAAATAAAAATGGATAGAATTAAGTGAAGACGACGAGTATGAAGAAGAAATAAATACTGCTGTCTGATGTTTGGGCCTAACATTTTGGGCTTATCCATGTTTTAATAACTTTGGGCCCATTTGATTGTGTTGTATATTGTGTCTTAACGGAAAGGCATAATTAGCTCGAACACTCTTTTTTTATTAATTTATTATTACATTATTTAAAAAAAAAAAATTACGTGAATACACTGCCACTTCGAACAAGAATTTGTTCTACAGGCAATCGTGTTCTAACATGTAAAAATGCACAGTGTTAGAACAACATACACTGTATTAGAACAAAATTTTGTTGGAACGCGTATTATAATAAGAGACACCGTAAATGCACTTTGTTCGAACAACATACACTATATTAGAACATAATGTTGTTCTAACATCTAAATTAATGACGAGTACCAGAAAAATGCATTGTGTTCGAACAACATAAATTGTATTAGAACAAAATGTTGTTTATAATCAAGTTCATTTTACTCTTCGGTAAGTCACTATGTTCAACCATGTAGTTTGTAATCACGTTCATTTTACTCAACGGTAAATTATTAGCTTTACACTATATTGTAAATTATTGTAAATTATAGTCTACATTGTGACAAAAGAAAATATATATAACCTATTTATAGCTTTAACCGTTAATAATATCTGTTTCATGACATCTTTAAAAGAAAATAAAAAATCCCACGTAATCAAATTACCAGTACAACCGGTAGCACATAAAATTTTGTAGACGGTATAAATACACTATTTGAAAGCTTATAACCTACAGTAAGATTATTTGGGGTATATAGACTACAATGAGATAAAAATGAAAATATATAGGCTATTTGTAGCTTTATTTCTTGTTTTTATGGCACATCTATAATCTATTTGTTCTTGTTATTATTATTTCTTTAAATATTTTTCTTGTACACCAAATAGTTTGTTCTTATGCCACAAGTATCAATTCTAATTTTAACCCTCAATGAGAATTGAACACGTTTCACTTTGGTTTTCACATTAGCCGGCCGATATTGTTGTTATCGATCGCTACAAAGAAGGAACCATAGCTAGCCGGTTTAACCCTACACTGCATCAATTCAATACCTCTATATAAAACTTAACCATGACCATTTCGTTCATAGCAATTCCTTCCTCCAAGGTTAGCTAGCCCACATTATAAATCAGATACATATACGAGTATAAATGGCTGTAGCTACCGTATTTGTCGTCTACTTTTCAGCTATGTTAGTGGCTGCAATGGCCATGGACATGGACATGCCTGGAATGGCCCCAATGGATATGTGGATGGGGGCGCCTGCACCCACATCTGGAACCAACCTTATTTCCCCGTTGATGACACTCGTTGGAAGTTTTGTTGCGTTGTCTCTATCGTATCTCATGATCAAATGAAGGGTTTGATCGTATGTTATTAATTGATTATGTATGTTGCATGCTACTTATTAACTAGTGGTTGATTTTTGTTTCTGTTACTACTTAAAATTTTATTTTATGGAAGTGTTGTAATTTCTTACCTTAATAAATTAATTTTTATAAAGCGAATAAGAATAATATTACTTTTTTTAACGACAAAAATTGGTATATTATAAATAAAACCACCTTGGTTAAAAGGAGCAAGAACCGACTCCCATTTAACCCATGCCATTTTTTTGGAAGTGTTGCTTCCCCAAAAAAAAAATCTTACCCGAATCGACTCAAGATCCTTGATCACCATTTTCGAACATTTAAATAAAGACATCCAATATATCCTCAAATTATCCATTACAGATTTCAAAAGTGTGAGCTTGCCACCCGATGAAATTAACGATGACTTCCATGTAGATAAACGAGATATATATTTCTCAATTAACTCAATCCAATTCGCTACTCTTTTCATATTAGTGACCATAGGTATTCCAAGGTACTTAGTATGGAAATTCCCGGACCTACAACCCGCATCAGTGGCAATGACGTCTACAATAGTTTGGTCAACACCTACTCCGAAAACATGTGACTTTGAAACATTTAACTTTAAACCCGAGACCAAATGGAAAACTTCAAGAACATGAAGAATATGATCTAATTCGAAAGTGTTCCAATCGTACATAATAATAACGTCATCAGCATAAATAAAATGAGAAATATGAATGTCACTCAAACCCACTTTGACGCCACAGATGTAGCTTCCTTGCATTGCTTGATGGAGAGCCAAATGAAGACCTTCCATAACAATTAATAAAAAGAAAGGACTAAGCGGATCACCTTGTCGTAGGCCCCTTTATATCGGGAATTCACGAGTAGGACTTCCATTCACAAGTACTGAAGTTCTAGCCGAGGTTAAACATATCCAACTACACCAAATAGATCCAAATCCCAACGATTCTAACACAAAAATTAAATAACCCCAACTAACCGAATCGTAAGCTTTCTCAACGCGTGGGAATATATTGTTGAAACTTGCACATGTATTAACCACATCAAATTTATTTTTGAAAAAACCAAAAAAACTTGTTCTTAATAACAGAAGGATCGTCCACTCAAGAACCTTCAACCATAAGACCTTGAATAAGTTGTTGTTTTCTTTTATATGTTTTAGGAAAGTATGAAAAAACTTAGTGTTCTCATCGCCCTCCACATCCCATTTAATACGAGATTTTTGAAGAAGATCTAAGGAATTCAATTTAGAAAACTCTTCACGATCTTGAAACAACTTATTCCGTTCATTAATAATTTCCAATGAAGCATTTCCTGCATCAATCATAATATCCATCTCATCAATTTTTGTGACAATCTCCTTAAGTCTCTATTTTTCGGACTGTCTGACATTACAAATCCAGTCTTTGAGACGACCTTTCAATTATCTTAACTTGGAAACAATGTGAACAGAAGGGTCCATGTTAACATCGAGCTATGCATTTCGTACAAAATCACCGAAATCAGGTCTATCAAACGAAGATGAATAAACTCTAAACCACTTAGGACCAAAATCCCGTTTTTCTTGAAAAGATAAACATGTGAATGATCCAAATGACCACGAGGCATCACAATGCCTTTTAAATCATCTACGGCCGTCAGTACAATATTAGAAACAAAAAAAGGGTCAAGTTTACTTAGTTTGTCACCCGCTTTGTTTCTCCAAGTGAAATTGAGACCCCCCAAAGGTATCTCATGCAGCGAGCTATTCGTCACAAAATCATTAAACTGCTGGGCCCCTTGCAAATGGAAGTCTGACCCGCTTCTTTCACATTCGAATCTAACATAATTCAAATCACCAAAAAGTATATAATCACCACTATTATCAGCCATAAAAGCAGAAATTTTACTCCACAAAACAGCCTGATCATTTAAAGATTGGGGAGCGTAAACATTAACCATGTAAACTTCCAAATCCTCCCTAATCCATCGCCCCTTGAGTCCTTGACTATAACAAAATTATCGTCACATCAAATACGATCTTTAATAAAAGCGTTAGGATCCCACAGAGATATTATACCCCTGAAAAACCTCTAGATAAAGTTATAGCATAATCGAATTAAGAATTGCCCGAAATTGACATCAAACGAAACATTTGCAACCGAGACATTTTCGTTTCTTGAAGTCCCAAAATTTGAACATTAGATGACATACAAACTTCACGGGTCCACTGACGTTTCAAAAACTCTTTCGAACCGCAACTATTAAGTGAAATTATCTTCATCAGAATTAGAGGAGTTAGACACTAAAGTTGCTTCAAGAACAAAAGTCCAAGTACCAACTTCTTGTAGCATAACCTCGATATCCACCTCATTGATGTTAATGAATTCGTTAAAAACCACTCTTTTCTTAGAGTCTATAGCGATACATACCCCTCTAGAGGACACGGGAAGCTTGCAATTTTTTAAAAGAATATAAAACGGCCGAATAAAGAAGCAACCTTTTTAAACGCGTTAGTACCGCAAGCACATTTCAGCAATCCAGAAATCTCAATCCAGATGATACGTTCACCGAGAAAAAAAAACGAGATCAGAAGAAGAAGTGGCGACGCCGCAGGTTGTTGAAAATCGCCCGAAAAAGATGGAGTACAACTAATGAAGATGCATATGTGAATAATACTACTATAAGGCCACATGCAATGGTTCATGGTTTTAACACAACTTTTATCCGCCACATCAGTACAAACACTTTAACATTCCTTTCACATTGCTTTCACTAAACCCTCACTATCATACACACAATTTCAAACTTTAACCAATTTAAAATTATTAATAAATACAATTTAAAATTATTTAACCAATTAAAATGTGTGTGCATATGATATTAAATGTGGGGCCTTTATTTCACAATTCCTTTTCTTCCGTTGCAGGAGTGGTTGGCGCCAACTTTAACCAACTACCCACAATCATTGTTAAACTTTAACAATTATTAACGTAGAATTTAACAAACTATTTCAAGTGGCCTAATAGAGAAACAGTCCATGTATGGGAAAGAATGAGGTTTATCATGCACTAACCCATGAAACTAGTATGGTACGATTGACCAATATGATTCACATCACGAGCTAATAGAACACGAAATAAACAGAAGCACCAGCAAAATCAAAATGCCATTTTAAACAACGGAAGTCCATTATTCACAAGCCACTTATACCAATCGATCGTCTTTTGTTTAAGTCTTCACAAAATCTAATTGTAGCTCTTTAGTGAATCTCGTTGAGAGCAACCGGAAGATTCCAACATTTGTTTTTGACTTTTTGAAAACCTTTTGGTTATGATTGTGATGACCCATCCTAATCCATCCGAACGAAGTCCATATCGATTATAAACGATTCACAACAGTTGATTACATCGCGAGGTACTTGACCTCTATATGATACATTTTACAAACATTGCATTCGTTTTTGAAAAGACAATCTTTCATTACATCGAAAGTTGACGGCGTGCATACCATTTTATAATATATCTAACTATAATTGACTTAATAATAATCTTGCTGAACTCAACGACTCGAATGCAACGTCTTTTGAAATATGTCATGAATGACTCCAAGTAATATCTTTAAAATGAGCAATTTCACAGCGGAAGACTTCTTTCATACCTGAGAATAAACATGCTTTCAAGTGTCAACCAAAAGGTTGGTGAGTTCATTAGTTTAACATAAATAATCATTTCATAATTTTAATAGACCACAAGATTTCATATTTCCAGTTCTCATAAACATACGTCCCATGCATAGAGACAAAAATATCATTCATATGGATTGAACACCTGGTAACCGACATTCAAAATATGTATATAAGAATATCCCCATCATTCCGGGATCCTCCTTCGGACATGATATAAATTTCAAAGTACTAAAGCATCCGGTACTTTGGATGGGGCTTGTTGGGCCCGATAGATCTATCTTTAGGATTCGCGTCAATTAGGGTGTCTGTTCCTAATTCTTAGATTACCAGACTATATAGGGGCATATTCGATTCGATCATTCAACTATACAATGTAGTTTCGATTACTTGTGTGTATTTCGTAAAACAGTTATAAAAGCAGCGCATGTATTCTCAGTCCCAAAAATATATATTGCAAAAGCATTTAAAAAGGGAGCAAATGAAACTCACGCATATAAATATTGTAAAACAGTAAATAAAGCATTTGCATGTATTCTCAGCCCAAAAATGTAATGAGTAAAAAGGGGTTCAATGAAACTCACCTAATGTATTTTGTAGTAAAAATACATATGACGACATTAGATAAACTGAACAATGCAGGGTTGGACTCGGATTCACGAACCTAAAACATTTGTATATTTATTAATATTCATATTTGTAATTGAACACATATATATGTATATATATAAAAGTATTAGTTATGTCATTTTTATGTTAATAATATATATATGTTTTATATGTTCATTTTGTATATATATATATATATATATATATATATATATATATATATATATATATATATATATATATATATATATATATATATTTATGTATGTATTTAATTTGTTTATCAAAACAGTAGTTTTAATATACTAAATTAATATTTGTAAAAATAATAATGATAATAACATTAATAATATACATATGTTAATAATAATCCTATTAGTGATAATAACAATGATATTAATAATAGTACTTGTAACAATATTAATTTTATTGTTTTTGGTAGTTATGGTATTAATGATTTACTTATAATAATAATAATAATAATAATAATTAATTTGTTAAAAATGATAATATTAATAAAGATATTGTTAATAATGATACCTTTGTTTAATAATAATAATAGTACTAATTGTTACAAAAGTGATACTAGTACTAATATTAATGAGAAAAATGATAACTTGTATTATATTCCATAATAATAATAATAATCCTTAATGATAACAAAAATAACACTTATACTAATAATAATAGGATTCTTATTAAAAATGATACTATTAATAATTATACTACTTAAGATTAATACTTATAATAATAATAATTTTAGTATTAATCCTAGTGTATTTAATAACAATTATAATTATTAATAATAATCATAACAATAACAACAATAATAATACTAGTATCAATAATCAATAATAATAATAATAATAATAATAATAATAATAATAATAATAATAATAATAATAATAATAATAATAATAATAATAATAATAATAATAATAATAATAATAATAATAATAATAATAATAGTAATAATAGTAATAATAATAATAAGAAATAATAATAATAATAAACATATTTATACCTCAATAGAGGAGGTTTATAAAAAAACGCCAACGCCGGGGATCGAACCCGAGACCTCTCGAATAACGCTAACACCCTTCACCACTCCTCCCGTTCCTGTTTTCTGTTAATATACCCCGTTTATTTTTATATAACCCGTATCTTATCTGTTTCTCCTTTCTCCTTCACCAATCGAACAGCAATTAACATAATCCAATCAACTCAGCGAATTATTCAATTGTTCTAAAATTTGTAATTTAATATAAACGATTTGTTTGAGGTGTTCGATATTAACAGAAAACGTTTTAAATAAATTAAAAAAAACTTGCTGTATCGTGTAAAAAAATAAATTGATGAACTCATCATCTGATTTTGAAATTGAGAACGATTTGTAATAAGGTTACAACACAAATTGTATTTCGATTTATCCCTAGAAACTTTTCCAGTCATCAATTAATCCAAAAGCTTTTAAACAAATTCGAATTTCTCAAAACCCAATTCGTTTGACTTTTTGATCTATAACTTTGACTCGAAAATTTGTAATCGATATTAAGAATTGAGCTAAGAGACTTTGCAGAAAGTTTTAGTGAAACATTCCTAACAACTTCACATTATTACATTTTGAAATTTTATACGAAATCATGATTTTAGAAAAATGGAACACGAACAGGGGTAATGAGTTGAAAAAAAAATTGAATAAACACTTCTGTTTCAATTACACAGATAGATAGATGGTTAAGAGTAATTGTAATTTATAATGATAGAAAATCGAATAGCTGTCTCAATACAATGAATTTAATCGACTGTTTTTAAAAAGAAGAAAGAGGTCGACAGTTTTCATAAGTGAAAGAAAGAAGAATAAAATATATAAAGCAGATAGGGAGATTTAACAGGTATTGTTTGATTCTTGAAAAAAAAAAAACGACTGGTGGGTAGATAGAAACAAGAAGCAGATAAATTTAGATAGTGACATAACCTGATTCGATTTTTAAGTTTACAGCTATATCAGTTTTTTTTTTATAATGAATATATATAAATATCTTTAATAATAATAACTCTATAAATAATAATAATACTCTATAATTAATAAAAATATTAATAATAATTATTTTTTTATAATATTTATAATACTAATAAGTAATGATAATGATATTAACTATAAAATTGATAGTAATAATCTTATTCATGATAATAATACTATTTGTATTATTTATGATAATAATAATACTTATAAAGATAATAATCATAATACTAATTAAATTTTGCTATTAATTACTATAACAATGCTTGTTAATAATGATAACAATAATATTATAACACCTTACATGTATTAATTTTCATATCTATATAATATATATTGAAAATAATAATTTAACAAGTAGTGATATTAATATTAATGTTAATAATAATAATGGAAGTAATAATAACTTTAGTAATACAATAATATTTTAAACTTGTAATTAATTTGATGTAATATTTAATTGGCATGTAATATATATATTACCGAATATCTTTTATTTATTAATTTTTATTTCTAGGATTACATTATATTATAAATCATATATATTTATGTATAGATTTACTTTTAATAACAACTTAATGATTCTGTTTTATTATTTTTCATTTTCATTTATATATATATATATATATATATATATATATATATATATATATATATTAATTACATATTTACTTACAAAACAATTTGTTCGTGAATCATCGAGAATAGTCAAAGGTCAAACGAATACATAAACACAGTTCACAGTTTTTTTTTCGACTTCAACTTTACAAACTTTGTTTATCGTGTCGAAATCATACAAGAATAAAGTTTAAATTTGGTCAGAAATTCTCGGGTCATCACAGTACCTACCCGTTAAAGAAATTTCGTCCCGAAATTTGAGTGAGGTCGTCATGGCTAACAATAAATATGTTTTCCTGACAAATATGAGCTGATAAATAGAGTTTTATCATTATTGAATAATACAGATAAAATAATTCGATTAATCGAAGAGCACGAATGAAGCTATTACAAAAGAGTGAAATGAATAAATGAAGTTTCGTTTTAACTTCTAACGTTGTCTAGGTTGAATTCCGGAATTCAAGGGATATAAAGAAAATCTTCAAAATCTAAAAGATTTGATTCTTCGACGAATAAGGAAATTAAGATCTCTATAATTATATACGGTGATCTGCCTCGATTACTCTGTTTGATATTTCCATTATAAATTAAATTCTTCTGTTCAATTATTCTCATCATTCCTATACTTTCTTTCTTAGTTCATACATCCAAACGATTATAAAAGAAAAATGCTTAATCCAATTCTGATCCTTGTCCTTATCCTTACTATCGCAACAATCATTCTCCTTTTCTAACTTCCACCAGAGGAATCTGGTTTCTTCTACTTTGCCCTTGGGGTTATAGTACTTGTAATTCTCCCGTGTCTTTATGTTGCGATAAACATTGATATACACGGTTTGTAATTTAGGTGTTGTTATAGGGCTTTATATCTTTCCTTATATTTCAATGTCCCTACATCTGGTTTCTATAATCATTGTCATCCACAGTTAATACTCCTTCCTCTTTGCTGCGATTTATACTCCAATTTCTATTTCTTTTGGAGCTTTGTCCCTTCGTTTCTTCTTTTTACGATTGGACACCTCTTGTAATGGTCCAGAATTCGTAACTATGGAGTTTCGAATGAATATAATGTTCTAAACAAGAAAGAACGTAATAACACGATTTGATTTGTCAACTTATCAAAGTCACTGAGAATAGAACTATCAAGAATATATTTTCTTGATATGTTCAGAAGTTAATTTGAATGTAAGAGTGATGTAACATGGCACATGATGACGTTATAATCTGTGAATCATCATGTTCCATTTAGAAACTCAGCATGACTTACTGTAATATAATCACGTTGATCAAGTGTCATTATATTATACTAACTCATGCTTTAGCTCCCTACACTACTTCAAAATATTCGTATTTTAAACTCGAAAGTTTACAGAATATAGAAACTAACAGTTTTTATATGATGTAACACTGATATCAGGAAGAGATTAATGATTTCAGATAAGAATAGTTATGAAATATCTTCAGAAATATGGAGGATTTTTATAATGAAAGATACGATGATATCTCGGAATTTCTAATATCGATGGATGATGAAGAAGATTTATCCGTAAGGGTTTAGATTCGGAAGCAAGGTATTCGCTAAAGATTTCATCAGAAATAGAATCATTCGGATTCTTTGAAGTCAAACTTATTCTTTGTGATTTGTTCACGGCTTCCTTCATAGTTTCGTATAATCCGCTTTTCGGTACTAGATTTTCTATTGAATGTTTCCAATATAATGATACACAGGAAGCACGAAGAGGTATATAATTTCGGACGAGAATATTTATAAAAATATCCTCAGAAATATCGAAGATATTGATGATGATATTTTGGAATTTCTAAGTTCGATGGTTGATAGAGAAAGATTTTTCGTAAAATTTTAACATGACTTTGGAGCAAGATATTCTTTAAAGATTTCAACGGATCCAAAATTATCTGGATTCTTTGAATATAGGGTATGGTACTTGTATTTGTCCTTGGTCTCCTTCATGGTTAGCTCAATCCATTTTTCAGTTCCAACTTTTCTGAGCTTTTCTATCATACTATTCTTTATCATTAAACTTCCGATGATTAAGGCCGTTTACGGTTGTCTACAGTTTCTGCTGCTTCATTCAGCTTTTTCAATATTCAGAGTAATAATTAGCAGACTGGGTGCTTTTCAGAATTTCAGAATGAAAGATCATAGTTCTAAGAGATAAATGTTATATGTATACATATAACTGTTGATGTAGAAACGTTGCGAGATTTAAAATACTGATTTGCTGATTTCCGGTAAGGCAATTCTTGTTACGAAACGAGGATGAGTATATGATAGGGTATTTATGAATAAATATAGTGATTTATCGAAGTGACTTACGCCAAAGAGTAGTGAAGTTGCTGGTACGTTTACTGTTAATGTGGTGGGATATAAACAGTTCCCCGGTAACGAAGGCGAAAAGATAACGTATGTATCAAGGTTATAATAAAGTTGTTTCGAACGAAAAGTTGAAGTTGACTTGTTGGAGCTGTGACAAAATTTGCTACTTTGAGAGGAATTACCAAGTTATTTTGGGTAATAATAATACTAAAGGAATTAGCACAGATACTTGTTAAACGTTTACTCAGGTTTCGAGTGTTTTCAAGTGCATAACTATATACATCAATCTCTTCTTACGTAGATGAAGTGCGGTTGGTTCATCCTCTCGATTGATGTGTTTTCAAGAATTATGAAAGGTTTGGGCGCAGATTGTAATCGTCAAGATACAAATGAGGTTTAAGGTGAAATCAAGTGGCAAACTTGAAGATTTGTTTAGTTTCATATGTTATAATCAATATTTTAATTCATTTTAATTGTCCAATGTTGGCAGTCCTCGATTGATAGTCCACAGTTAGCAATTCAACAATTCATATATAATTTAATATATAATATTTGAATTAATTAATACGTATCGTGACCCGTGTACATGTCTCAGACTCGATCACAACTCAAAGTATATATATTATTGTAGAATCAACCTCAACCCTGTATAGAGAACTTGATCATTACTGCATATAGAGTGTCTATGGTTATTCTAAATAATATATATATATATATATATATATATATATATATATATATATATATATGCGTCGATATGATATGTCAAAACCTTGTATACGTGTCCCGATATTTAAAGTGCGTAAAATAAATACAGAATTTAAATGACGATAAATAAAATTGCGAGAATGTAAATTGCGGTAATTAAATTACGATAAATAAAATGTAACCAGTTAGCTAGGAACAATTAGCTAGGAACAGTTAGCGTGGATTCTTAACAAAATTTCTCATAGTTATTTCGTTTGTTTCTAACAAATTTTACATTGTTAAATGTTTTCTTCATTATGCCACTTGTTGAATTCTGATAAATCAAAATCCCAATATGAAATTGGATGAATATGGTTATTCTGTGGTGAACGGATTTGTATATCGGTGGATGTAAATAGAATAGTAAATGACTGTTGAATCAGCTTCGAAGAATGTACAGTGTAACTTATTAATGTGAAATCTAAATGTTCCTCGGGTGTTACCTACCGTTAAAATAATTTCACCATTAACAGTTTGTACAAAAGAATTTTTAATTACTATCTTTATGAGAACATATATACATATATATTTTCTTCAGATGTAATCATGGATTTAATGAGTTAATATGATATTAATCTCATTTGATTTATCGTTAGATCTAAAATACATAATCTCTAAAATATTAGAGATTACATAATCTCCATGAAGAACAAAGATAAATGATGTAGAACGTCATGTAGAACGATAATTATACTCGAGGTACAGAATGAGATGTCGAAGCTGGTGACGCGGATGTTATTGTTGGTGGTACTAGTGCTGTTGGTGATGAGGCTGGTGATGTTACTGGTGTTGGTGATACTGCTGGTGCTTGCAAATTATGTACCGTGCTCTCTAAAGTTAACACTCGAGCTCGGAGTTCTTTAACTTCTTCTACTAACCCTGGTTGGTTATCAGTGTGAGGTAGAGGTCGGATATCTTCTCTAGTTCCGTTAATGGTAGCCTCAAGACAAAAAATTCTTGCAAAAATGGTATAAACGGTGTTGCGAACAGGTTCGCCGGTGAGCGGGTCGAGTACTCTAAGGTTAGGTGGTAGATTCGGTTCATGATATGGAGTACCTTCTTCCCTTCTCCATAGGGTGAGTATGTCACGAATCCACCCCCATTTTCTCCAGTAATCTCGGTAGTTGATTGGTTGTTATGCTCCTGTCACGCTATCTTCGGAGTCAGAGGAACTTGGTCGATTCGTAGAGGCCATCTTACGCGATCACAGAAAAGATTTTTGGTATGAAGAGTTTAGTGACAACAATTGATAGTTGGATGTATTCTCAATGCATAATATGCATAGATATATATAGTACCAGGATCCCTTAAATTACGGAGAAATTTACGAGAGATAACAGGCAAGGTCTACAGTAACAGATACGCTAAGATATGAATTACCAGATACGCTAAGATATGTATTTTGTCTATACACTATTCATGCAGTCAATGCAGTAAAATGTATCTAGACTAAGAATAATGAGCAGATAACTTGCTAAGGATGATAAGCAGATGATTTTCGACACGAATGATAAGCAAAACTTTTGACATGCAGACACGGTCGAAGTCCAGACTCACTAATGCATCCTAACGACTTATCAGTTAGACACACTAATGCAGACCCGGTTCGCTAAGACCACCGCTCTGATACCAACTGTGATGACCCGTCCTAATCCATCCGAACGAAGTCCATATCGATTATAAACGATTCACAACAGTTGATTACATCGCGAGGTAATTGACCTCTATATGATACATTTTACAAACATTGCATTCGTTTTTGAAAAGACAATCTTTCATTACATCGAAAGTTGACGGCGTGCATACCATTTTATAATATATCTAACTATAATTGACTTAATAATAATCTTGCTGAACTCAACGACTCGAATGCAACGTCTTTTGAAATATGTCATGAATGACTCCAAGTAATATCTTTAAAATGAGCAATTTCACAGCGGAAGACTTCTTTCATACCTGAGAATAAACATGCTTTCAAGTGTCAACCAAAAGGTTGGTGAGTTCATTAGTTTAACATAAATAATCATTTCATAATTTTAATAGACCACAAGATTTCATATTTCCAGTTCTCATAAACATACGTCCCATGCATAGAGACAAAAATATCATTCATATGGATTGAACACCTGGTAACCGACATTCACAATATGTATATAAGAATATCCCCATCATTCTGGGATCCTCCTTCGGACATGATATAAATTTCGAAGTACTAAAGCATCCGGTACTTTGGATGGGGCTTGTTGGGCCCGATAGATCTATCTTTAGGATTCGCGTCAATTAGGGTGTCTGTTCCCTAATTCTTAGATTACCAGACTATATAGGGGCATATTCGATTTGATCATTCAACCATACAATGTAGTTTCGATTACTTGTGTGTATTTCGTAAAATAGTTATAAAAGCAGCGCATGTATTCTCAGTCCCAAAAATATATATTGCAAAAGCATTTAAAAAGGGAGCAAATGAAACTCACGCATATAAATATTGTAAAACAGTAAATAAAGCATTTGCATGTATTCTCAGCCCAAAAATGTAATGAGTAAAAAGGGGTTCAATGAAAATCACCTAATGTATTTTGTAGTAAAAATACATATGACAACATTAGACAAACTGAACAATGCAGGGTTGGCCTCGAATTCACGAACCTAAAACATTTGTATATTTATTAATATTCATATTTGTAATTGAACACATATATATGTATATATATAAAAGTATTAGTTATGTCATTTTTATGTTAATAATATATATATGTTTTATATGTTCATTTTGTATATATATATATATATATATATATATATATATATATATATATATATATATATATATATATATATATATATATATATATTTAATTTATTTATCAAAATAGTAGTTTTAATATACTAAATTAATATTTGTAAAAATAATAATGATAATAACATTAATAATATACATATGTTAATAATAATCCTATTAGTGATAATAACAATGATATTAATAATAGTACTTGTAACAATATTAATTTTATTGTTTTTGGTAGTTATGGTATTAATGATTTACTTATAATAATAATAATAATTAATTTGTTAAAAATGATAATATTAATAAAGATATTGTTAATAATGATACCTTTGTTTAATAATAATAATAGTACTAATTGTTACAAAAGTGATACTAGTACTAATATTAATGAGAAAAATGATAACTTGTATTATATTCCATAATAATAATAATAATCCTTAATGATAACAAAAATAACACTTATACTAATAATAATAGGATTCTTATTAAAAATGATACTATTAATAATTATAATAATAATAATTTTAGTATTAATCCTAGTGTATTTAATAACAATTATAATTATTAATAATAATCATAACAATAACAACAATAATAATACTAGTATCAATAATCAATAATAATAATAATAATAATAATAATAATAATAATAATAATAATAATAATAATAGTAATAATAGTTATAATAATAATAAGAAATAATAATAATAATAAACATAGTTATACCTCAATAGAGGAGGTTTATAAAAAAACGCCAACGACGGGGATCGAACCCGAGACCTCTCGAATAATGCTAACACCCTTCACCACTCCTCCCGTTCCTATTTTCTGTTAATATACCCCGTTTATTTTTATATAACCCGTATCTTATCTGTTTCTCCTTTCTCCTTCACCAATCGAACAGCAATTAACATAATCCAATCAACTCAGCGAATTATTCAATTGTTCTAAAATTTGTAATTTAATATAAACGATTTGTTTGAGGTGTTCGATATTAACAGAAAACGTTTTAAATAAATAAAAAAAAACTTGCTGTATCGTGTAAAAAAATAAATTGATGAACTCATCATCTGATTTTGAAATTGAGAACGATTTGTAATAAGGTTACAACACAAATTGTATTTCGATTTATCCCTAGAAACTTTTCCAGTCATCAATTAATCCAAAAGCTTTTAAACAAATTCGAATTTCTCAAAACCCAATTCGTTTGACTTTTTAATCTATAACTTTGACTCGAAAATTTGTAATCGATATTAAGAATTGAGCTAAGAGACTTTGCAGAAATTTTTAGTGAAACATTCCTAACAACTTCACATTATTACATTTTGAAATTTTATACGAAATCATGATTTTAGAAAAATGGAACACGAACAGGGGTAATGAGTTGAAAAAAAAAAATTGAATAAACACTTCTGTTTCAATTACACAGATAGATAGATGGTTAAGAGTAATTGTAATTTATAATGATAGAAAATCGAATAGCTGTCTCAATACAATGAATTTAATCGACTGTTTTTAAAAAGAAGAAAGAGGTCGACAGTTTTCATAAGTGAAAGAAAGAAGAATAAAATATATAAAGTAGATAGGGAGATTTAACAGGTATTGTTTGATTCTTGAAAAAAAAATGACTGGTGGGCAGATAGAAACAAGAAGCAGATAAATTTAGATAGTGACATAACCTGATTCGATTTTTAAGTTTACAGCTATATCAGTTTTTTTTATAATGAATATATATAAATATCTTTAATAATAATAACTCTATAAATAATAATAATACTCTATAATTAATAAAAATATTAATAATAATTATTTTTTATAATATTTATAATACTAATAAGTAATGATAATGATATTAACTATAAAATTGATAGTAAAAATCTTATTCATGATAATAATACTATTTGTATTATTTATGATAATAATAATACTTATAAAGATAATAATCATAATACTAATTAAATTTTGCTATTAATTACTATAACAATGCTTGTTAATAATGATAACAATAATATTATAACACCTTACATGTATTAATTTTCATATCTATATAATATATATTGAAAATAATAATTTAACAAGTAGTGATATTAATATTAATGTTAATAATAATAATGGAAGTAATAATAACTTTAGTAATACAATCATATTTTAAACTTGTAATTAATTTGATGTAATATTTAATTGGCATGTAATATATATATTACCGAATATCTTTTATTTATTAATTTTTATTTCTAGGATTACATTATATTATAAATCATATATATTTATGTATAGATTTACTTTTAATAACAACTTAATGATTCTGTTTTATTATTTTTCATTTTCATTTATATATATATATATATATATATATATATATATATATATATATATATATATATATATATATATATATATATATATATATATATATATATTAATTACATATTTACTTACAAAACAATTTGTTCGTGAATCATCGAGAATAGTCAAAGGTCAAACGAATACATAAACACACTTCACAGTTTTTTTTGAGACTTCAACTTTACAAACTTTGTTTATCGTGTCGAAATCATACAAGAATAAAGTTTAAATTTGGTCGGAAATTCTCGGGTCATCACAATGATTCTTCCATATTAGATACCTAAATGTCCATTCCATGGCTTGCCAGATTAATTCTCCTACATTCGATTTTAAGTCACTCGAATTCCCGCAAAAAACTTCTAATGATAAGTTGTTTACATTTCTCAAACCCCACCATTGGTAGCCTTCTTCCAAACATCGTAAACTTGTTTACAAAGGATCAGAGAGTGTTCAATAGACTTTTGTCATCACATAATGGATAACGTAATGAGTGAAGTTCCACACTAAATTTATCTAACTTCATAAATAAACGAAATATTTTAATCATCAATATATATATATATATATATATATATATATATATATATATATATATATATATATATATATATATATATATATATACTAGTTTAAAGACCCCTACTCGAAAGGATGTAGAGAGGATATTTGAGGTTCTTTAAGGTATGCTTCATATTTTAAGGAAACCTTCACGTACTATGAGTGGGAACAAGATGCAAAGAATATTGGAATATTGTGTCATATCACAAATTGTGATTTAAGAAGCTAAAAAATTTGCACTTGGTTAGTTTGAGGAAGATATGATTGCCAAGCATGCGGAGAACCGACCACACCGTATAAGGAATGGAGGACGAGATCAAGAAACAATAACTAGATAAATAAGATATAAGCGGGTTCAAGACCAACTACGAGATGATCTAGTCGAGCAAATTTGGTACATTCCACTTACTTTTGGCACTTTGCATTAGTTATTTATGTACTCTCTAGTTTGTAAGAATTTTATTTAAGAATTTTATATTATTATATTTTTATTTTACAATGTAATGTTAAATTTTAATAAAATTTTAGTTTATGTTATTTGTCTATTTATTATGTATTATATTTAATTATAGTTTTAATATAATTATACATGTTTCATATACGTTAAAAAAATCAAAAACATGTGCGGCTTACTAGTTTCGACACTGAATTATGACATTTAAGATTAACAGTGTCTTTCCATGATACTACCACATCACATCACAGTCGGAAAATAATTTTTCCCCAAAAAGTATTATATTTGTCTCCACGTTACGGGCATGGTTAATGGTGGTCTAACAGTAATGATATACCTTAGTTATATAAACACAACACAGTTTATATTAAAAATGGACAAATTTACACGAACAGTCCTTATGGTTTGCTCAGATTTCACGTTCAATCCTTGAACTTTAATCTTTGCTTGGGAAGTCCAAGTGGTTTGCACATGTTGCATGTGCAGTCTTCCAGGCTAACAGATGTTAAAAAATTTTGTTAAATCAAGTCACATGCTTTGCATGTGAAGGTAAAATTGATATTTGACATGTCCTTTTAATAACCATCATTTTCCTGTAATTATTTTTGACTTTTTTGTCATTCTTCTTCCTCGAAAACAACTTAGTTTGTAACGACCCTGGAATTTCCAACAATTATTTATTAATAATTATTATTATTAATATGTGTGATTAAATGAATGTACGTTATTACATTTACATGTTACCATGATTGCCCGTACTTGACTTTTAAGTGCCCGAAACGTCTTTGTGACACCCGGAACTTTCACGAATAATATTTTTAGATATTATTTACATTCATGATTAAATTTATTAATCATTTTAATTAACTAAGGCTATTAGTTAGTTACTTGGGTTTTGATTGGTTTAACTTGTGATTTATTTGAACTTGGGCTTTGTTAGTGTAATGGACTCATGTTATTGGACTTCCAAGCCCACCCTACATTATTAATGGACTTAGTTAGCCCATGTCCTACACTTGTAAGTATCAATTAGATGGAGACTGCTTAGTTTAATACTTGAAAGAATCTAGTTAGCTTGTTATCCCCATGCATGACCATTCATTAACCACCTTTATGAAGCTTTACATTCTAGTGACCACAAAACTTCTCCCTTCCCCCCATTTTCTGCTGAAAAACTGCAGCCCCTAAGCTCCCTTTAGGAGTGTTTTGTTTCATTTTCTTGTTTACTACTTCACTCACAAATCCTCTCATTTTCACACACATTCATTTGCTCTCAAACTCCTTCTCTCATTTCTCTCTCAAGTTGTAAGTAGCAAGCTTTAAACTTCTCTTCTTTTCTTCAAACAAAACCGATTTCTAGCACCCTTAAATCATCATCATTCTTTGATTGTTATAATCTTTTGTTACTTGTGTTGATTACTAGTTGTTATTATCTTTATTTACTTGCATGTTTTCAAGAATCAAACTTCTTAGTTTAATTCTTCTTTTATCTTGAATCTTCAAGAACATACAAGACATAAACTCTCTAGTTTATGATCTCCACTAAATACTTGTTCAAAGTTTATAAAGTTCATGGTTGAAAGACATACTTGAAGTTCATGAAGTAAACTTTAAAGTTTACTTTATAAAGATCAAACCTTGGTTTGAATCTTTAAAGTATGAACAACCATGAACCTTTTCTTGTTTATTTAAGTTTACTTCTTCAATTTATGCACTTTAATTTCATGTAGTTAGTTTATATGGTCAAGTACTACAAGTTAGTCTTGATCTCATATCTCTTGAACAAATTAAGTTAACCTTGAAAGTTCAAGAACACACAAATAAGTTTTCTTTAAATATAACTTTGGATCTAGACTTTTGAGTCTTGGATCTTCAAGATCAAACTAAGAACTATGTTCTACTACTTATGATCTTGATTAGTTAGTTAACTTTCAAGTTTATAGTTCAATATTTCTTTTAAAGTTCATGTATGTGTTAGATCTAAGACTTTGATGTAACTTTGGTTCATCAAACTTCATACAACTCTTAAGTGAGTTGTGCTTCATGTCTTAGACTTGTACTAGGGTTATGATGGTCAAGACTTGGTTAAGATGATGTAGATACATCAATGAGTTGTACACTTGAAGCTATATGCATCAAGGATGAGAACCATGATGAACATCAAGCACCAAGACCACCGGAACCCTTTTAAACTCACTGCTTCTGTCCAAAACCTACTGACCTGATGCTTCTGGAACAGACCAGTAGACCTGGGCTGTTCTAACCTTGATTTTTAGATATAACTTTTCGAGTAGATAACTTTTCATATAGGACTCGTCTCAATCCGAGTTACGGTTTAGGATTTATGGCCCTCCGATCGTTACTATGTCCTTTAACGTTGTGCAGAAATTTCTGACCTACTCGCACTTAGACCGTCGCCACGGTCAAACCAAGACGAGTTTGCTTCTATAAATTTTACCACACTTAAGGGACTCATAGACGGAGCCATGGCCACTGGTCTCACCTTAATTCAGTAAGGGTAGAGGCCGTGGTGACTGACTGAAGTCAGACTTTGTTTTAAACTACTTTCATAAACGAAACTTACTTTACGCCTTTTGTTTGATGATGAATGATGATGACCCTTAAGACCTTAATTACATAATTTTAAACCTATTAAGACGATTTACTGACTTAGCACTATTTGAGTTAGGTTGAGGACTTCGGACCATTTACTTGCACACCTTTCCCGACTACTACTTTACCGCTACATATCATTGTGAGTTATAGCATTCCCTTTTTACTTTAACTTATTTTGGGAACTGAGAATACATGCGGATTTTATGTTTTACATACTAGGCACGAGTACTTAAACTTATATATGTGTGGGTTATATAACGGCAGAAACATTCCCTTTAGCTCGGTAACGTTTAATCATTGGTTTATGAACAGGTGAACGCGAATCTTAGATATGGATCCATAGGGTTTGACATCCCCACTCGGGCTAGTCGCGCTAGCAGTCAACGAGTGTTTAATACTTCGTAAACATACGCACTCGCCAAGTGTACTTTCAGGGGGTATAAACGTTAAGTTAGTTACCAAGTGCCCACGGTTAACATATACTTTATCATACTGTTTTGAAACGCTCTTTGTAGCACTGAAATCTCGTGGCCTACCTTACTTACTGTTATACTTAAACTATAGCTCACCAACCGTTGTGTTGACGTTTTTAAGCATGTATTTCTCAGGTGCATGAGGTTGCTTCCGCTATGTACTAGTCGTGCTGTAGAACCCGCTGCTTAGAGTTGTCCACGCATGAACTACTTTACTTTGCATTCAAACATTCGTACTTTTGAACTATGACTTGTAACGACCATTGTGGTCACGTACACTTATTATTTGCTTCTACTTAGTGAAGCATGCTTTTGAAATGTAAAACATTTGATGTCGGTTATGACATCAGCTTTTTTTTTTTTTTTTTATCATGAATGCAACTTCTTTAATTACAGCATATAGTACTTAACCTTGTAATGATCCTGTTGTTGATGATTCATACACGATGGTTTTGTACGGGGCATCACATTTGGTATCAGGGCATTGGTTGTAGGGAATTAGGTTGCATTAGTGAGTCTAAGACCGACCCGAGTAGGATTCACTAATAGGACTAATCTACAACTTGCTAGTTTACTTGTTTCCGCTGAATTTACTGCATGCTACTGCTTACTTTTTCTGCTATATGCCGTATGCTACTACATGATTTCACTACTGCATGATGCTACTTGCTTTTGATTGCATGCTACTTTCATACGAATTGCTGTTATTGCCATGATAGTTACTGTTATACATGATTTAAACTGTTGGCCTATTATTTGCTTGCTTTATGAAATACTGACATGGAAAATTTATTTTTCCTTGTTCAGATGTCGGATGTTCCACCTGCTGGCATTTCGGGCAGTACAGACTCAGACCCCGTCGCCCTACCTACTGCTACACCTGCTGCTGCTACTGCCGATACACCTACCCCGACACCCACTAGTGATCCCGGCGCTTCTACTTCTGGAGCTGGTACTAGTGCACCTGCCCCAGTGTCTGCTCTCGGACCCTCGAGGTCACAGCCCCGCATTGGTGGTATTGAGATCCCCGCGGAGTTCGGGGAAGGGCCGTTTCGTAACCACATGCGCACGCCTTGCCAACGCACTCCCGACGGACGTTTAGTCGTGATTCCTCCAGGCAGACACAGACAGATGTTGGCCGCCTTCGGACGCTTCGGATTACCAGCTCAGCCACCAGTGTCACCACCACACGATTCGGATGACTCAGCATCCGCCGATTCTTCATCATCAGACGACTCCAGCGATGATGAGGATCCTGCTGATAGACCTATTCAGGCACCCTCCACCCCGCCGAAGAAGCGGTACCGTTCCGACGGCACCGTCATTCCAGGGGTGAATGGAGGTCGTGCTTTTACTGACGCTTTTGGCCATCGTCATAGGGTTACTGCTCGTAAACGAGTTGTGCCATACCCTGCCGACCCACAGATACGTAAGGTTCCCCGTTACGTATTGACTATTCCTGGAACCGTACCACCTAGATTTAGATACGGACCACTTACATCTAGGGACGTACCGTCTACATCCGGAGCCGGACCATCTACATCAGCACCACCGGCACCACCCGCACCACCCGCCCCACCTGCCCCACCAGCTCCCTCTAACGAGGAACTGATGAGGGAGATTGAGACTCTCCGAGCTCGAGTCACTGAGCTTGAGGAGCAGTTGGCTCGAGGAGCAGTTCACCCGCCTTCACCGTAGGACTTTGTATTTAGATTTCATGATGTAATCTAGTTATAGTTTCATGTATTTCATATGTATTGTACGAACTTATTCAGATGTATGAAACTTATTATTATTAATGAATGGAACTTTGCGTTATTTAATTCTTGCACGATGTTCTATTTACATTGCTGTACGATGATTCTGTGGTATTTGTACCTAGATGCATTATTTAATAACATGTGATGTTTTGATTCCATGTTGGTTACTATGTACTATATTACTACATATCGAATGCTGGATTTTGACTTGGGTCAAAAATTTTGTTTAGAATATCATGGCTAACGGAAGATCCACACCTACCGCCGCCCAGATTGAGGACATGATCAACGAACGGGTAGCTGCAGTCTTAGCAGAAAGAAATCTCGAAGCTCCACCGCCACCACCACCAGTTATCCCACCCGTTCGAAATGGGTGTACATACAAGGAATTCCAGAGCTGCAAACCGCATAACTTCAGCGGCACCGAGGGACCAGTTGGTCTCACCAGATGGTTCGAAAAACTTGAATCAGTATTCCGAGTTAGCAACTGTTCGGAGGACAATAAGACGAAGTTTGCATCTTGCACGTTATCAGACGGCGCGCTAACGTGGTGGAACACGTTAGCTCAAGCGAAAGGTATCGATGAGGCGTATGCTACGCCATGGGAGGAATTCAAGGCAGCTATGATTGATGAGTATTGTCCAAGAACCGAAATTCAGAAGATGGAAATTGAATTCATGCAGTTGAAGGCCGTAGGGAACGACCTTAACAGTTATAATCGTAGGTTTTTGGAGTTAGCATTAATGTGTCCGACCATGGTCACCCCCGAATTCAAGCGCATGGAGAAATACTTCTCGGGACTTCCTAAGTCCATCAAAGGAAATGTCACCTCATCCAAACCACCGAATGTTCCCGAAGCAATGCGCATGGCGCATACTCTCATGAATCAGATCCTTATTGATGAGCCGGAGAAGGCTAAGTTTGAAGCTGGTAGTAGCGAAAAGAGGAAATGGGATAACAACCACAACAACCACAACAACAATAACAACAACAGGGGTAGAAACTATGATCAAAACCCGGCGAAGCGACATGAAGGGTTCAGGAAAAACAACAACAACCCCAACCCCAACAACAACAACTCCAACCCGAACTACAAGGGCACGCTACCACAATGCAAGAGGTGCTACAAGCACCACACCGGGTATTGTAATGCTGTTTGTGAGAAGTGCAAGAAGAGCGGGCACATCGGTAGAGACTGCAAGACTACCACGATGACAGGGAGTCCGAACACCAACGGGCCGAAAAAGTGTTACGAATGCGGGCAGACGGGCCATTTCAGAAACGAGTGCCCGAACAAACGAAAGGATGGCGGACCACCGTGTGCTAGAGCTTTTAATGTCAATGCAAGGGATGCACGCGATAACCCCGACTTGGTGACAGGTATATTCACAATCAACAATCTTTTAGCTTCTGTCTTGTTTGATACTGGTGCGGATAGAAGTTATGTATGTAGACATTTTTGCGATAAGATTAATTGGTCATTAGTCCCGTTAAAAGAGAGTATGCTTGTCGAGGTCGCCAATAGAAAACTTGAAAAGGTTGACCATATTAGTCGTGGAGCTATTATCAACATAGCTGGTGCAAATTTCGAAATTGATTTGATACCTATCAAACTGGGAAGTTTTGACGTGATCGTCGGTATGGATTGGTTGAGCAAGATAAAGGCCGATGTTATCTGTGGAGATAAAGCACTTCGCATACCACAAGGAGATGGCGAACCACTGGTTATCTATGGAGAGAGATGTACCTCGAAGTTGAACCTCATTAGTTGCGTGAAAGCGCAAAAGATTATGAAGAAGGGACGTTTTGCTGTCCTAGCACATGTGAAAGCGGTAGAAACTGAGGTGAAGAGCGTGAACGACGTTCGAATTGTGAACGAATTTTCCGATGTCTTCCCAGAGGAATTGCCTGGATTGCCGCCGCAGAGAGCAGTAGAGTTTCAGATTGATTTAGTGCCAGGAGCTGCACCTGTAGCTCGCGCACCTTATAGACTCGCACCTTCCGAGATGCAAGAATTACAGAGTCAACTACAAGAACTACTTGACCGTGGATTTATCCAACCAAGTTTCTCGCCTTGGGGCGCACCTGTGTTGTTTGTGAAGAAGAAGGATGGATCCTTTCGTATGTGTATCGACTACCGTGAGCTCAACAAATTGACAATCAAGAATCGGTATCCTCTTCCACGAATTGATGATCTTTTTGATCAACTACAAGGATCGAGCGTTTATTCAAAGATCGATTTACTATACGGATATCACCAGCTGAGGGTGAAGGAAAGTGACGTGATGAAAACTGCATTCAGGACCCGTTATGGTCATTATGAGTTTCTCGTGATGCCATTCGGTTTGACAAATGCACCTGCCGTGTTCATGGACCTCATGAATCGTGTCTGCAAGCCTTACTTGGACAAGTTTGTTATCGTCTTCATAGATGATATCCTCATCTACTCTAAGAGCGAAGAAGAACATGAGCAACACCTCCGACTAGTACTTGAACTCTTAAGACAAGAGCAACTTTACGCCAAATTCTCCAAGTGTGAATTTTGGTTGAAGGAAGTACAATTTTTGGGTCATGTTGTAAGTGAACAGGGTATCAAAGTTGATCCCGCCAAGATTGAAGCCATCAGCAAGTGGGAGACCCCCACTACTCCGACGCATATTCGCCAATTCCTAGGTCTCGTCGGTTATTACCGAAAATTCATCGAAGGATTTTCTCTGATTGCGCGTCCTTTGACCGCGCTGACTCACAAGGGCAAGAAGTTCATTTGGGAACCCATGTAGTGACCCGGAAATTTCCGATCAAATTTAAACTTTAATCTTTATATGTATCCGACATGATAAGCAAAATCTGTAATGTTGAGTCTCGAAAAGTTTGAAAACTATATTCATGTAATCAATTACCCTTTGACCATGTCTGACGATTCACGAACAAAAATGTGTAAATAGAAATGTATGTGTATGTACATATGTGTATTTTTTTTTAAGCTAAGAAATATTGATAAAACATTTAAGAGCTTGGTGATACAAAAATAGATTATGAGATTATTATGTGACTTGAAAGCATTGAACGAATTAGTTGATATGAATATAAGCTACGAGATCTATTTTATGAACATAGAAATGCTATCACAGTAGTTAGTGAATAATACTTTACTTGAACGTATTTGTTCGATGTAAGTTTATCAATGAGATTAAAAGATAATATCAAGTGATTGATTTATCAGGTACATTGAATTATAATTACGAGTCTTTGTTATGAGGTCCACTTGAATTAGAAAACTCTTACTTTTAACGGTATTCGGAATATTTAGTAAAGTGATTCCATGTAAGAACAAAAGTGTTATTATTGAGGATTAGACAGAGGTTAGCGGAGAGTCTCGTTTAATTATCAAAAGCGTACCTTGCAATGATTGACTTGTGTCACTTGGTAGGTTAATTATTTAGTTTTCTTAATATTGAAGACGTTTTACGATATAGATGAAACCTTTTAAAGAATGATTTTGAATATAACTAATTCTGGAAAACTAAATTATATTTATTCAATTTAGTACAAACACATTTTTTTTCGATATAATAGAATTTGATTATAAAATATTTTTATGGATTTTCAATGATATAAAAATAAAAATAAATATAAAATAAATATTTCTAATGAGCACCAAAAGACTACAACATTTCATCACAAGATTGAAAGTTAAAATGTTGGAAATCACTAAACCTGCGCACTTGCACGAGAAAAATCATAACTAAATCATACTGACTCGAAAAAGGGTGATTCCAGTGTCCAAACGACCGTAACTCAAAAATCTACAACTTTCATGAAGACACCATACACGAATCGTGTACCTATCTACACGAAACGTGTAATCTTGTGCCGACATATTTTGGTGGCGGCTCACTATGCAACATGTTTTTAATTTTTATTAATATTATATTATATTATTATATTATTTATAAATCTATATATATAGGATCGATCATAATTGTTTTCTAACTATCTATCTCTCACACTCTCTCTATAATTATATTTATTATTATTATTGTTAGTGTTATTATTATTATTATTATTAGTATTATTATACATAAAATACTACGACGAGGTCATGGGCGAGTTATTTCAAAACGGGTTTTATGAGCGGGATAGAGCTAAGGAAATTATGAGTTATGGTTATGGAGGTGATGGGTATTGTTCATGGGTATGCTTGTGAGGTTAAACTAGTGTTTGTCACCTCCATTGCGTCTACGTACCTTTCCTACAATATTGAACCTCAATATTGATACGTGAGTACTCCTAATTTAATTTTTACATACTAATAGTGTATCCCTGACTAGTGCTCGAGAAAATAGGATTATGCATGCTTGTAAATTTGATAGTGCCCTTAGATAGGTTATGCCGAATCTTAAAGGTTGTTATATTATAGTTGAAGGAAGATATAAGATTTGCATGTCCTTAAAAAGCTAGAAAAAAATTAAGAACTTTTCCTTTAGATGCCAAATAGATTTGATGGACGGATTAAAAGTTATAGTCAATTAAAATTTCGTAAAAATGATTATTATCGTCGTTAATATCGTTGTCTTAATTTTTTTTATCAAATTGTTATTATTCCAAAATAACACGACTGTTACTTATTATTATTATCAATACTATATTATTAACTAGAAATGTAATACAAATTATATAACTACCTTAATAGAATCTATCGCAGTATTTTTTATGATATTAAATGAACTTTATAAGTTTTATTACTTAAGATATATAAAAGTATATTTTAATATAAAATTTTATTTATAAACGAATTATATTATTTACTTTATTAAATCTTTAAAAAAAAAATATTTTAAAAATATAAAATGACGATATTTAAATTATATAATAAAACATTTATAAAGTTTTGAAATCATTTGGAGTTAAACTAATTTTTGTCGACCTTTGCATACTAGACTCGAGCATTAGGATTGTGGTACACTATGACTTAACTTAATGTATTAGACAAATATTGACAAATACATAATTATATATAAATAATTTAGGTTCGTGAATCCAAGGCCAACCTTACACTTGTTCAATGATGTTATATGTATTTTTACTACAAAATACAGTATGGTGAGTTTCATTTGCCTTTTTACCCTTTATATTTTTGGGACTGAGAATACATGCGCTTTTATAAATGTTTGACGAAATAGACACAAGTAATTGAAACTACATTCTATGGTTGAATTATCGAAATCGAATATGCCCCTTTTTATTAAAGTCTGGTAATCTAAGAATTAGGGAACAGACACCCTAATTGACGCGAATCCTAAAGATAGATCTATTGGGCCTAACAAACCCCATCCAAAGTACCGGATGCTTTAGTACTTCGAAATTTATATCATGTCCGAAGGAGGATCCCGGAATGATAGGGGATATTCTTATATGCATATTGTTAATGTCGGTTACCAGGTGTTCACCATTTGAATGATTATATTTGTCTCTATGCATGGGACGTATATTTATGAGAACTGGAAATGAAATTCTTGTGGTCTATTAAAATGATGGAAATAAATGATTATGATAAACTAATGAACTCACCAACCTTTTGGTTGACACTTGAAAGCATGTTTATTCTCAGGTTTGAAAGAGATCTTCCGCTGTGCATTAGCTCATTTTAAAGATATTACTTGGAGTCATTCATGACATATTTCAAAAGACGTTGCATTCGAGTCGTTGAAGTTCATTAAAGATTATTATTAAGTAAATGACAGATTAGGTCATTTATAGTTTGGATATTATGAAATGGTATGCATACATGTCAATTTTTGATGTAAAGAAAGATTGTCTTTTAAAAACGAATGCAATGTTTGTAAAATGTATCATATAGAGGTCAAATACCTCGCAATGTAATCAACTATTGTGAATCGTTTATAATGTATATGAACGGGTCCTTTCAGTTGGTATCAGAGCGGTGGTCTTAGCGAACCAGGTCTGCATTAGTGTGTCTAACTGATAAGTCGTTAGGATACATTAGTGAGTCTGGACTTCGACCGTGTCTGCATGTCAAAAGTTTTGCTTATCATTTCGTGTCGAAAATTACCTGCTTATCATTTTTAAGTCTAGACGCGCTTTCCTGCATTTATTGCATAATAGTGTATAGACGAATTCTTATCTTAGCATATCTGATACTGTGAACTTTGACTGACATTTTTCAAAGATTCTCCGTAATTTATGGGATTTTGGTATTATATATACATATGTAAATTATGTATAGAAAGATATCAAATCTAACTCCTATAATCTATTTCATATCAAAAAAATTCATTCCCTTGATCATACGAGATGGATCCCTCAACCAGTTCGAATTCCTCAGATTACGACAGCTATTCCGATATGGAGTCTCATTCCAGCTCCGAAAGCAGTATGACCGGAATAGATCAACCAATCAGTCATCACCTATTCTGGATGAAATGGGGATGGGTTCGTAGCCTCCTCAATTATTGGAGACAAGAAGAAGGTGATCCTTTCCATCCACCAAATTGCCCTATTGACAATGAACCTGAAGCACTTACCGGCGAACCTGTTCGAGAAACCATTTTCTCTCTCATCTCCAGAGTATCTCGTCACGATTATATACTACACCAAATTCTTGATTATATTTATCCGCTCGTCCGAACCGACGATCACCCCGGTGTAATAGAAGAAGTTAACGAGCTTCGCGCTCGGGTAGTGGCTTTGGAGAATACGGTGCGAAGGTTACAAACACCATCAGCAGCACCAGCAGCGTAACCAATACCGCCAGTAACATCCACATCGCAAGTCTCAATACTAAAAGCACCAGCAGCATCACCGACATCAACATCAACCACCATTATTAACATCAACAGGATCATTACCACCACCAACAATCACATCCGCATCACACACCTCAATATCCCAATCTGTATATCGGATATCAACGTCACACGCACCAAAGATACCAAGGAGTACCAACAACAACAAACGATGAAGTATTGATTCATAACTTCATCGGAGAAACATTCTGTGGTGATTAGGTAATCTCTAAAGTTTTAGAGATTATCTATCTCAGCCTTAACCGTAAACCAGATGAGTGGACAGAGATGATAGAGAGAAGAACCGAAACCCTAACAAGACTGGTGCGTAAGGTACAAGCTAGACTTGTTTTACCAACATCATCAGCAGTACCAATAGCCTCACCAACACAGTCAATGCTGTCAACATTGTTAGAATCGTCAGCACCTCTAACCTCACAAGTTTCGCCAATTCAAGAATCACTGTGGAAACCATTACAAATTAATAACAAGTATATTGTATCAACGAGTTATGAAGTATTAACTCAGTTCCTCCGAAGAATTTATATGTATATTCTATAAAAAAAAAATTTTACCATAATAAATCTTTCTGTACTAAGCTATTATGTATGGAACTTAACTATCTGGTTAATTCATATTACTAATTTGCTATGATGTACATTCTTCGTTAACAATTTAATCATTGTTAACTACAATCTCTGCTTCAACTCAATGAATTTTATTTCATAATAAATCAAGTGTATCATTCAATAACATGTTTGATTATACACTTTCATCTTTGATATACCCGAAATTTACGGGAAAACAATATTCGTATCTTGCGAAGTTAGCAAGAGTTCCATGAGCATCAGCATGATTACTAAGGAAATACATATAAATATTGAAGCATTGATTACATTAGTGAAATACTCCGCAAAGTTTATGTAATCTCTAATGTTTTAGAGAAAATTCATTTCTAATTCAATCCGAAAAATCAAATGAGCTTAGTATGATATTAACTCATTGAATCTGTACTACATCTGAAGAAAATATACCCACATATATTTTCATAAAGATTGTAATGAGAATTCTTGTTCAAAATATTATTTGTGAAATTTTTTTAACGGGTAGGTAATACCCGAGAGATATATAAAATCACAATTAATATGTTACATTCTTCAATTCTGATTCAATAATCATCAACTAAACCAATATACATTCTTCTATAGAAATCAAAACAATCATACTCATTCGAATCTAATTACATATTCTGATTTTGGGAATTTCAGAATTCAACTCGAGATACAACCAAAATCATCACTCTTAGATCCTTATATTTTTCAAAGCTATACTTTGACTTCAAAACTGTGATAGCACATCACTTTTAATCGTAACACACAAGATGGATATGAGAAATCATTCGGGATTTAGGACGATTTCATCATTTGGATATTGACTATGACAATCTGCAATCAAAACCCTCCGAAATTCTAGAAGACACTTCAAATAATAAACAATTGAGATGATGATCCAACCACACGTTACCCGAAGTTTTGTACTTGAAAAACTCTCGAAACCAAAGTCATAATCTAACATGTACCTGCGTCGAATTCTTCTAGCAAGAACAACATTTCGATTCCTTTTCAAAGTAGCCAATTTTGTCACGGATCCAGCAAGTCAACTTCGATTTTTTCAGTCGGACCAGTCTTATTATAACCCTGATAGATACGTTGCCCTTTCGTCATTATTACTGGGGAACCTTTCATATTCCACCATATTACCACCAGCATTTAATCATCTAAAACACGATTCTTCTGAACCCACCTCAGATTGATAACCAGAGATTCAGATATTATTGCATTAAATGCAGAGGAAACATAAAAATGGTAGATGGTTTAAACGGTCAAAAGTTTGATGATAAAAGATAGTGAGTTGGTAAAGCTCAGAAAAAGAAAGGATTTGGTACTGAAAAATGGATTGAGCAAAGTATGAAGGAAGCCATGGACAAATCACAGAGACTGAATCTGCCTTCAAAGGATCCAAATGATTCAGTGCCTGCTGAACTCGTTAGCGAACACCTTATTTCTTATTCTAAATCTCCACAGACAAATATTCTTCATCATCATCATATCTTGAATATTCTAAGATATCATAGTATCTTTCATTATAAATATCCTTGATAATTCTGAAGATATTTTCATAAGTATTCTCATTTGAAATCAATTATCTCTATGTAATATCTGCAACATAAAAAGAAACTGTGTTAGTTTCTAAATACTGAAAAATTCGAATATGAATGTTTTTGAAGTAGTGTTGGGAACTGATACATGAGTTAATATAATATAATGACACTTGATCAACGTCATTATATTACAGTAGGTCATGTTAAGTTTCTAATGGGATGTGATGATTCACAGCACCATCATCATGTGCCATTTACACGACTCTTACATTCGATCTAATCCTTAAACATAGCAAGAAAATATTTCTTGATGATTCGATCTTTTACAGGATATTCTGGTAATTTGACAAGTCAAAATCGCATCATTAAGATTTCCTTCTTAGAACATTAACTATGTTCATTCCGAAATTCATAACTGCAAATTCTGGACCATTACTCGCTTGACTCGAGGACGGGAAGAGGAAACGAAAGAATGAAGCTCCAAACTAGAAATTGGAGCATAAACCGCAGCAAATAAAAGAGAATATTAATTATGGGTGACAATGATTATAGAAGACAGATGCAGGGGCATCGAAATATAAGGGAAGATATAAAACTCAACAACCACCCTGAAGCTACAAACCGTGCATATCAATACGTATTGCCACGTAAAGGCACGGAAAAATTAATAACACTATAACCCCAAGATAATAGTAGAAGTAAATAAAATCTTCCGGTGGTAGATGAAAGAGAAGGATGACAGATGTAAAAATTAAGAGTATATCAAGGATCAAAATGGGATGGAGCATATTGACGAATGTTTTAAAGTATGAACTGAGGAGAAAGAATAGAAGGTGTGAGTTGTAAGGAAACAAAGAGGGTGGATTTATAGAAAAATATCCGACAGAGCAATCGGAACAGATTATTACATTTACTCAAAGAAGATCCTGATTTCCTAAGTCGCCGAAGAACCAAATCTTATTACGAAAATTTTCTTTAAATCCCTTAAATTCCGGAAATCAATCATAGCTACGTCATCAGTTAAAACAAATCTACATTTACTCATTTCGCTCTTTTACGATAGCTTCACTCATACGCTTCGAGAAATCGAATTATTTTATCCGTACTTCTTAATCATGATAAAACTCTATGTATCAGCTTATATTCGTCATAATAACATTCTTACTATTAGCTATGACGACCTCTATCAAATTTCGGGACGAAATTTCTTTTAACGGGTAGGTACTGTAGTGACCCGGAAATTTCCGATCAAATTTAAACTTTAATCTTTATATGTATCCGACATGATAAGCAAAATCTGTAATGTTGAGTCTCGAAAAGTTTGAAAACTATATTCATGTAATCAATTACCCTTTGACCATGTCTGACGATTCACGAACAAAAATGTGTAAATAGAAATGTATGTGTATGTACATATGTGTATTTTTTTTTAAGCTAAGAAATATTGATAAAACATTTAAGAGCTTGGTGATACAAAAATAGATTATGAGATTATTATGTGACTTGAAAGCATTGAACGAATTAGTTGATATGAATATAAGCTACGAGATCTATTTTATGAACATAGAAATGCTATCACAGTAGTTAGTGAATAATACTTTACTTGAACGTATTTGTTCGATGTAAGTTTATCAATGAGATTAAAAGATAATATCAAGTGATTGATTTATCAGGTACATTGAATTATAATTACGAGTCTTTGTTATGAGGTCCACTTGAATTAGAAAACTCTTACTTTTAACGGTATTCGGAATATTTAGTAAAGTGATTCCATGTAAGAACAAAAGTGTTATTATTGAGGATTAGACAGAGGTTAGCGGAGAGTCTCGTTTAATTATCAAAAGCGTACCTTGCAATGATTGACTTGTGTCACTTGGTAGGTTAATTATTTAGTTTTCTTAATATTGAAGACGTTTTACGATATAGATGAAACCTTTTAAAGAATGATTTTGAATATAACTAATTCTGGAAAACTAAATTATATTTATTCAATTTAGTACAAACACATTTTTTTTCGATATAATAGAATTTGATTATAAAATATTTTTATGGATTTTCAATGATATAAAAATAAAAATAAATATAAAATAAATATTTCTAATGAGCACCAAAAGACTACAACATTTCATCACAAGATTGAAAGTTAAAATGTTGGAAATCACTAAACCTGCGCACTTGCACGAGAAAAATCATAACTAAATCATACTGACTCGAAAAAGGGTGATTCCGGTGTCCAAACGACCGTAACTCAAAAATCTACAACTTTCATGAAGACACCATACACGAATCGTGTACCTATCTACACGAAACGTGTAATCTTGTGCCGACATATTTTGGTGGCGGCTCACTATGCAACATGTTTTTAATTTTTATTAATATTATATTATATTATTATATTATTTATAAATCTATATATATAGGATCGATCATAATTGTTTTCTAACTATCTATCTCTCACACTCTCTCTATAATTATATTTATTATTATTATTGTTAGTGTTATTATTATTATTATTATTATTAGTATTATTATACATAAAATACTACGACGAGGTCATGGGCGAGTTATTTCAAAACGGGTTTTATGAGCGGGATAGAGCTAAGGAAATTATGAGTTATGGTTATGGAGGTGATGGGTATTGTTCATGGGTATGCTTGTGAGGTTAAACTAGTGTTTGTCACCTCCATTGCGTCTACGTACCTTTCCTACAATATTGAACCTCAATATTGATACGTGAGTACTCCTAATTTAATTTTTACATACTAATAGTGTATCCCTGACTAGTGCTCGAGAAAATAGGATTATGCATGCTTGTAAATTTGATAGTGCCCTTAGATAGGTTATGCCGAATCTTAAAGGTTGTTATATTATAGTTGAAGGAAGATATAAGATTTGCATGTCCTTAAAAAGCTAGAAAAAAATTAAGAACTTTTCCTTTAGATGCCAAATAGATTTGATGGACGGATTAAAAGTTATAGTCAATTAAAATTTCGTAAAAATGATTATTATCGTCGTTAATATCGTTGTCTTAATTTTTTTTATCAAATTGTTATTATTCCAAAATAACACGACTGTTACTTATTATTATTATCAATACTATATTATTAACTAGAAATGTAATACAAATTATATAACTACCTTAATAGAATCTATCGCAGTATTTTTTATGATATTAAATGAACTTTATAAGTTTTATTACTTAAGATATATAAAAGTATATTTTAATATAAAATTTTATTTATAAACGAATTATATTATTTACTTTATTAAATCTTTAAAAAAAAAAATATTTTAAAAATATAAAACGACGATATTTAAATTATATAATAAAACATTTATAAAGTTTTGAAATCATTTGGAGTTAAACTAATTTTTGTCGACCTTTGCATACTAGACTCGAGCATTAGGATTGTGGTACACTATGACTTAACTTAATGTATTAGACAAATATTGACAAATACATAATTATATATAAATAATTTAGGTTCGTGAATCCAAGGCCAACCTTACACTTGTTCAATGATGTTATATGTATTTTTACTACAAAATACAGTATGGTGAGTTTCATTTGCCTTTTTACCCTTTATATTTTTGGGACTGAGAATACATGCGCTTTTATAAATGTTTGACGAAATAGACACAAGTAATTGAAACTACATTCTATGGTTGAATTATCGAAATCGAATATGCCCCTTTTTATTAAAGTCTGGTAATCTAAGAATTAGGAAACAGACACCCTAATTGACGCGAATCCTAAAGATAGATCTATTGGGCCTAACAAACCCCATCCAAAGTACCGGATGCTTTAGTACTTCGAAATTTATATCATGTCCGAAGGAGGATCCCGGAATGATAGGGGATATTCTTATATGCATATTGTTAATGTCGGTTACCAGGTGTTCACCATTTGAATGATTATATTTGTCTCTATGCATGGGACGTATATTTATGAGAACTGGAAATGAAATTCTTGTGGTCTATTAAAATGATGGAAATAAATGATTATGATAAACTAATGAACTCACCAACCTTTTGGTTGACACTTGAAAGCATGTTTATTCTCAGGTTTGAAAGAGATCTTCCGCTGTGCATTAGCTCATTTTAAAGATATTACTTGGAGTCATTCATGACATATTTCAAAAGACGTTGCATTCGAGTCGTTGAAGTTCATTAAAGATTATTATTAAGTAAATGACAGATTAGGTCATTTATAGTTTGGATATTATGAAATGGTATGCATACATGTCAATTTTTGATGTAAAGAAAGATTGTCTTTTAAAAACGAATGCAATGTTTGTAAAATGTATCATATAGAGGTCAAATACCTCGCAATGTAATCAACTATTGTGAATCGTTTATAATGTATATGAACGGGTCCTTTCAACCCACACACGAATCAGCATTCCAAACTTTGAAGAAGAAGTTAACCTTCGCACCTATTCTATCGCTTCCCGAAGGCAGTGACGATTTCGTTGTTTATTGTGATGCATCGAAGAGTGGTTTTGGTTGTGTACTGATGCAACGATCAAAGGTTATTGCCTATGCCTCCCGCCAATTGAAGATTCACGAGCGGAACTACACTACGCATGATCTTGAACTTGGAGCCGTTGTCTTTGCGCTCAAATTGTGGAGACATTATTTGTATGGAACTAAGAGCACTATTTTCACCGATCACAAGAGTCTCCAGCACATCTTTGATCAGAAGCAACTAAATATGAGACAGCGTCGATGGATCGAGACGCTCAACGACTACGATTGTGAACTCCGTTATCACCCTGGCAAGGCCAATGTTGTAGCTGACGCTTTAAGCCGAAAGGAGAGGACGGCACCTCTTCGTGTTAGGGCTCTGAACATCACCATCCATTCGAACCTCAACAGCCAGATCAGAGTAGCCCAAGATGAGGCTCTCAAGGAGGAGAATATATCTCACGAACATTTGAACATACTTGTCTCTCGATTCGAGGTTAAGGAGTCTGGACTCCGATGTTATGCCGGAAGAATTTGGGTACCTTGTTATGGAGATCTACGAAACCTGATACTTGATGAAGCACACAAATCGAGATATTCGATTCATCCTGGAGCGGGTAAAATGTACCACGACCTTAAAGAACAGTATTGGTGGCCGAATCTTAAGAAGGACGTTGCAACTTATGTTGGGAAGTTTGACTTGTTTGAAAGTTAAGGCCGAACATCAGAGACCTTCTGGGTTACTTCAACAGCCGGAAATCCCACAATGGAAGTGGGAAAGGATCACAATGGATTTCATTACTAAGCTACCAAAGACGGTGGGCGGATACGATACTATTTGGATTATTGTTGACCGCCTTACCAAATCTGCACACTTTCTAGCGATGAAGGAAACTGATACAATGGAAAGACTTGCTCAGTTATACATCAAAGAGGTTGTATCACGACATGGTGTACCTTTATCGATCATCTCTGATCGCGATCCCCGTTTTGCTTCTAGATTTTGGCGTTCTTTGCAAGAAGCCATGGGAACTCGTCTCGACATGAGCACTGCTTATCATCCTCAGACTGACGGGCAAAGTGAATGAATGATTCAGACCTTGGAAGACATGTTGCGTGCATGTGTCATTGATTTCGGAAAGGCCTGGGAAAGGCATTTGCCGTTAGCCGAATTCTCGTACAACAACAGTTATCACTCTAGCATTAATGCTGCACCTTTTGAAGCATTGTATGGCCGTAAGTGCCGATCCCCTATTTGTTGGGCCGAAGTAGGCGAAAAGCAAATCACCGGACCCGAGTTAGTCCACGAAACCACGGAGAAGATTGCTCAGATTCAAGCTAGACTTAAGACTGTCCGAGATCGCCAAAAGAGTTATGCCGATCTTAAACGTAAAGACTTTGAATTCAACGTTGGTGATCGTGTAATGTTGAAGGTTGCACCTTGGAAGGGTGTGATTCGTTTTGGAAAACGTGGAAAGTTAAACCCATGATACATTGGTCCTTTTGAAATCTTGGAACGTGTTGGACCCGTTGCATATCGTTTGGATCTACCAGCATAATTGAGCTCAGTTCATCCTACCTTCCATGTGTCAAACTTGAAGAAGTGTCTTGCTGCACCTGAACTTATCATACCACTTGAGGAGCTTACGATTGACGACAAACTCCACTTTGTGGAAGAACCAGTTGAGATTATGGATCGTGAGATCAAAACTTTGAAATGCAACAAGATTCCGATCGTTCGAGTACGATGGAATGCCAAATGAGGACCTGAGTTTACTTGGGAACGAGAGGATCAAATGATGCAGAAATATCCTCACCTTTTCCCGACTCCTCCATCTACCTCAGCTTAAATTTCGGGACGAAATTTTCTTTAACAGGTGGGTAATGTAACGACCCTGGAATTTCCAACATTTATTTATTAATAATTATTATTATTAATACGTGTGATTAAACGAATGTACGTTATTACATTTACATGTTACCATGATTGCCCGTAATTGACTTTTAAGTGCCCGAAACGTCTTTGTGACACCCGGAACTTTCACGAATAATATTTTTAGATATTATTTACATTCATGATTAAATTTATTAATCATTTTAATTAACTAAGGCTATTAGTTAGTTACTTGGGTTTTGATTGGTTTAACTTGTGATTTATTTGAACTTGGGCTTTGTTAGTGTAATGGACTCATGTTATTGGACTTCTAAGCCCACCCTACATTATTAATGGACTTAGTTAGCCCATGTCCTACACTTGTAAGTATCAATTAGATGGAGACTGCTTAGTTTAATACTTGAAAGAATCTAGTTAGCTTGTTATCCCCATGCATGACCATTCATTAACCACCTTTATGAAGCTTTACATTCTAGTGACCACAAAACTTCTCCCTTCCCCCCATTTTCTGCTGAAAAATTGCAGCCCCTAAGCTCCCTTTAGGAGTGTTTTGTTTCATTTTCTTGTTTACTACTTCACTCACAAATCCTCTCATTTTCACACACATTCATTTGCTCTCAAACTCCTTCTCTCATTTCTCTCTCAAGTTGTAAGTAGCAAGCTTTAAATTTCTCTTCTTTTCTTCAAACAAAACCGATTTCTAGCACCCTTAAATCATCATCATTCTTTGATTGTTATAATCTTTTGTTACTTGTGTTGATTACTAGTTGTTTTTATCTTTATTTACTTGCATGTTTTCAAGAATCAAACTTCTTAGTTTAATTCTTCTTTTATCTTGAATCTTCAAGAACATACAAGACATAAACTCTCTAGTTTATGATCTCCACTAAATACTTGTTCAAAGTTTATAAAGTTCATGGTTGAAAGACATACTTGAAGTTCATGAAGTAAACTTTAAAGTTTACTTTCTAAAGATCAAACCTTGGTTTGAATCTTTAAAGTATGAACAACCATGAACCTTTTCTTGTTTATTTAAGTTTACTTCTTCAATTTATGCACTTTAATTTCATGTAGTTTGTTTATATGGTCAAGTACTATAAGTTAGTCTTGATCTCATATCTCTTGAACAAATTAAGTTAACCTTGGAAGTTCAAGAACACACAAATAAGTTTTCTTTAAATATAACTTTGGATCTAGACTTTTGAGTCTTGGATCTTCAAGATCAAACTAAGAACTATGTTCTACTACTTATGATCTTGATTAGTTAGTTAACTTTCAAGTTTATAGTTCAATATTTCTTTTAAAGTTCATGTATGTGTTAGATCTAAGACTTTGATGTAACTTTGGTTCATCAAACTTCATACAACTCTTAAGTGAGTTGTGCTTCATGTCTTAGACTTGCACTAGGGTTATGATGGTCAAGACTTGGTTAAGATGATGTAGATACATCAATGAGTTGTACACTTGAAGCTATATGCATCAAGGATGAGAACCATGATGAACATCAAGCACCAAGACCACCGGAACCCTTTTAAACTCACTGCTTCTGTCCAAAACCTACTGACCTGATGCTTCTGGAACATACCAGTAGACCTGGGCTGTTCTAACCTTGATTTTTAGATAGAACTTTTCTAGTAGATAACTTTTCATATAGGACTCGTCTCAATCCGAGTTACGGTTTAGGATTTATGGCCCTCCGATCGTTACTATGTCCTTTAACGTTGTGCAGAAATTTCTGACCTACTCGCACTTAGACCGTCGCCACGGTCAAACCAAGACGAGTTTGCTTCTGTAAATTTTACCACACTTAAGGGACTCATAGACGGAGCCATGGCCACTGGGCTCACCTTAATTCAGTAAGGGTAGAGGCCGTGGTGACTGACTGAAGTCAGACTTTGTTTTAAACTACTTTCATAAACGAAACTTACTTTACGCCTTTTGTTTGATGATGAATGATGATGACCCTTAAGACCTTAATTACATAATTTTTAACCTATTAAGACGATTTACTGACTTAGTACTATTTGACTTAGGTTGAGGACTTCGGACCATTTACTTGCACACCTTTCCCGACTACTACTTTACCGCTACATATCATTGTGAGTTATAGCATTCCCTTTTTACTTTAACTTATTTTGGGAACTGAGAATACATGCGGATTTTATGTTTTACATACTAGGCACGAGTACTTAAACTTATATATGTGTGGGTTATATAACGGCAGAAACATTCCCTTTAGCTCGGTAACGTTTAATCATTGGTTTATGAACCGGTGAACGCGAATCTTAGATATGGATCCATAGGGTTTGACATCCCCACTCGGGCTAGTCGCGCTAGCAGTCAACGAGTGTTTAATACTTCGTAAACATACGCACTCGCCAAGTGTACTTTCAGGGGGTATAAACGTTAAGTTAGTTACCAAGTGCCCACGGTTAACATATACTTTATCATACTGTTTTGAAACGCTCTTTGTAGCACTGAAATCTCGTGGCCTACCTTACTTACTGTTATACTTAAACTATAGCTCACCAACCATTGTGTTGACGTTTTTAAGCATGTATTTCTCAGGTGCTTGAGGTTGCTTCCGCTGTGTACTAGTCGTGCTGTAGAACCCGCTGCATAGAGTTGTCCACGCATGAACTACTTTACTTTGCATTCAAACATTCGTACTTTTGAACTATGACTTGTAACAACCATTGTGGTCACGTACACTTATTATTTGCTTCTGCTTAGTGAAGCATGCTTTTGAAATGTAAAACATTTGATGTCGGTTATGACATCAGCTTTTTTTTTATCATGAATGCAACTTCTTTAATTACAGCATATAGTACTTAACCTTGTAATGATCCTGTTGTTGATGATTCGTACACGATGATTTTGTATGGGGCATCACATAGTTTATCCTAACTTTTTCTTTCCCCATTAGATCAACAAACCTTCTTTCATTTCACAAATTAATTTTTTCCAACCCAAATTCTACGAATCAACAACAAAATTTCAATAAACTTCATCTCTTTCCTTAGAACTATTCAAAAACCCTACATCTTTTCAAACTAAATTAACTCACCCCTTTCGCATATTATTATGCTACAGTGTCTTCAAAGAACAAACACTTTCATCTATTAAAAGCCACTAGAATCATATTATCCACACCAATATCGCTTTTAATAAAAATCACAACAACCACTAAAACTTACTACAACTGATTCAACAACGGCAGAGGTGGTGATGTAGCTACTTTACTCGGTGGGATGGTGGAGCTACGATAGCTATTTGATTTTGCTGAAACAAGTAGATCGATATGGAAATCCATAAGATGTCTTATTTTGATTTTAAGATGTTTATTCTTGGTAATGCCTTTTGAACTTTAATCGTTGAATCATACTAGTTACGATGGGATGATTTTAGATTGACGATCGACATATTAAATTCTCGTAAACTAGGAACCATCAATTCAATTGTACTTGACTTTTTCGAACGAAGTTTGAAGTTTTACTTTTGATAACCTTGTTTGGGACAAGCAGACTTTTCAAAATGAAAGTACCGCTATTTGGCACATGGTTGATAAACTAGCTAGCTAGCCAACCTGTAAACTAGTAGTTTGGTTGATAAAGAGAAGGAAACCGGCCTATAAATCAGTTACGTATTTAGTAGGTTCATCTACAACATCTGGTAGGCTGTGAGGATAGGATGGTCGGACAAGGAATCTAACCTCTTTCTATGTCTGTAGCTGAGGAGACCGGAAGGGAAGTGTTCTCCAAACCACTTCTTATATACTTTGATTTGATTAAAAAAAATTCCTTTTCTCTGCTCTTCAAAAATACAAATATCGGGTCTTTAAAGGCAGAAGAATAACATCACATTGTAATGATTTAGATCTGAATATCCGAATAAGGATAGACGTATGGAAAGCCGTGTTTCTCTCTTTTTGTGGTAAGCTCATTCTCTTAAAATTAGTTCTTGACTATGATCTGGCCCTACAATGGTAGAACTGGCGAATCAAGCGTAGTACTTCTCAACCTTCTGTAGACTTTTCTTCTTCTATGATTTTTGCTACTTCGTTTACTTTAGTGATTAATTTCTTAGAGAATCTGGTAAAGCAAAGAAAAGTTAAGGTGATAATGATTATAAAAAGTCTAGGTACGTGATGGAATCAGGGGCGGATCTACCTTGTAACCAGCGGTAGCACGTGCCACCAGTCAACCGAGCCGACGAAGTGTAACTTTTCTTGAGTTCTCTTTAATAATATGAAAGTGCAACCGGTGGATTTAACAAGGGCGGACCTGAGCTCAACTATGGTAGTGTATTTAATGTTGAATTGTGCTTTAAAAATGAAAAGTGACAGTGTTTTTTGATAGTTTCGAGTTTCAAATGTGAAATAGCCAAATAGGACTTGCAGGTTTGGTGGGGAGGCATCCTGGGGAAGAAGACTGGTTCTTCTTTTTTGTCTCGATTAAAGACCTCCAACTAGTATTTTATATATCATTTAAGTCCTTTAAGTTTACATTGTATCAATTAAAACCCTCATGATAACTATAACTATAAATATAAATATCCCTACTTCCCTACTATACATTATAATAAAGTCAAAAAAGAGATACATTTAATTTTTTTTCTTAATCTCAACTATTAGATCAAGAAAATTACCATCACCTACCCATTCTCTACACCCTTGTATATAATTATAACTCAATAAGTACACTATCAAAACTTTTCTTCCCTTATTGCCCATACATTAACAAAAACACTGGCAATTAAAAACATACATAATACAGATTAGTCGACACCTACAATCGTCTAAGGTAAAGGTGAAACCCTCGCTTCAATCCACGACTTCTTCGACAACTTCTCCATAACCAAAGCTTCACAAATCGACAGTTTGTTCGATGTTTGTACAAATTGCAAACTTCACTTCAATCGACTGCTTCTCAAGACGCAAGCTTCAGAAATCAATCCCTAAAATCATATTCTGCTATTATTGTGCAGTTGTATTTGTTTCCGAATAATTATTTTTGAAGATTACCTTTTCATTCGCTTCAATACAATTTCAAGCGAAGTATCGTCAGTTGAAATTTTAAGGTTAGTATTCGTTAATTTTTGGTTTATACGACTACGATTTCAGGCTAGGGTATTGGTGGGTTTCTCTTGGTAATTTTTATATCTCGAAGACGGATTAGGTTTGTTCAATTACAAACGATAAATTAGGTGTTTTTCATTGCATTACGTTTGTTCGATTACAAACAATAAATTAGGGCTTTGTTATAGTATTATTTCTAAATAGTTGTTATTCGGTTTTATTAGGTGAAGTTGCTGTTGTTCATCTGTGACTTTTTTCAGGGATGTATTTTTATCAATTTTAATTTTGAAGTTTTTGAATGCATACAAGGTGTTCAATTTAATGTCAGTGAGCATGGTTGACAAGTTGTTATGATGTGCCTGATGGTGACAAAGCTTATATTGTGAATCTTCACGTATAATCACATTTATAGTTCCCGTTGGTTAAATTAATAGCACCATCTTCACTAAACTGGCCAAGAGTCCATTTATTACAAGTAACTATTAAATTTGTGGCTTATATTTTATATATGTTGGCAAGTTTATCTTACTTTGTAAGTCAAATACATCTCATAATGCCAATAAAATATATTATTTCCTGATTATCACCATGGATTTGGTATTGTTAGTTACACTATCACTCCATCTTTAGTGACTATAATCCTAAATCACTTTTCAAAGCGACTTCAATGATGCAAGTAATTCAAAAGGTAACATCTTGAAAACATGTATGTTGATATGAATGCGTCAAAAATCAATGAAGAAGTTGAAAGCTACTACTTTTTAGTACTTTTAGTCATTGTTGATTTTCTTCTTGGTTAAAGGAATCATGTGTAAACGTTTCTCGACTGATGAAGATAATATGATAATCAATGTAGCAAACGGGAAAAGTGACTGCACAGAATGTTTAACTCAGCGTATGTGTTTACTACTCTAATATACTTCTCATTCGACTTCAATGTTTTGGAACCTGGTAGATTTTAAAAAGGGGTTTTGGTTATGTTTTTGTTTTAAGATATTGTTGAAAAGTTGGTGATCATATACATGGCATTGTATATGTATATTTTATTTGCTAAAGGCCAAAAGCAGAATTACGCGAACTCTAAAGCTAAGCTATAAAATATTCGCTGAAAATAAAGTACAGCAGTTATGTTTCCGCGTTAATAAGGGACTGCGGTTTAATCCGCTGAGTTTTCGCGGACGGTTAGGTGATTCGCAGACCGCGGATATTTCGAATACTATAAATAGGGAGCTTGGCCTCTTATTTATAGGTTGTTGATTCTCTGCCCTTTGCCCAAACCTTTGCGAATTTCACTTGTGACTTTGCCCAAGGAATTTTCACATTGAGTTAAGATGAATTATGCTAATTGACAATCAAGACCGGGTCGGGGTGGTTGATCACTTGATAGTTAAAGTGAAAGACGATCATCGGGGCCCAAAATAATCATCAAACACTCCATCTTCCATCATAATCTAATTGCACTCAATCCGTAATTAAGTAATATCATTAATTAAGGATTGATCAGTTGGTTCTTGGTTCAAAGGTGTACTGCTTATGTTTTTGTTTCAAGATATTGTTTTGGCTATGCTATCGTGTTCTTCGTCACATATGTTATAGTTGACCTAAAAATATATAATTTTTGTAGTTGTTTCAATGTTGTAATTGAAAAAAAATTGTTTTTGTAGTTCAATCTCAAGTTGCCTTTTTACGCTGCTGCAGAGTGGTGGAGACGCTAAATCATGAATAATTTGAAAGGTGTGGTTCGGAAGTAACGAAACAATGGTGATGGGTATAAGTGTATATCATTTTTTGTTCCAGCTATTGTTTTTAAGAAACGTAGACAATGGTGATGGGTTGCTCCCAAGGTAATTATCAAATTCTTTGAATATACAAGTAAAATCGTCAAAATAATATTATTTTGAAACATTTAAGAACACTTTTTCGATTACTATTCAGTAGTGATCTATGATCTTACACAGTTACACCTTCGTATTGATAATACCATGTTATGTTGATGCACAAATCCATTAAGGTAGAGCCTTTATGGATGCAAAATTTGTGTGGGATTATGCAAACATGTGGATAATGCATGAATGGAAGCTCAATAGCTACAACAAATAAGGTTCTATCTTGATTATTTTTATTTATATGAAGTAGTACTTATTCAGTTATTTGACTGTTATATCATATCGACTAAAAAATTATGTGAACTGCAGAATTGTGAAATATGCAGGGCTGTTGTGAACTATCAATGTGGGTGGGTATACAAATGATAAATGTGCTATTTTAAACTTAGATCATATTATATATGTTGTGATTATGAGTATAGTTTGTAACGGGTGGATAAATGGTAATGTTGATATAGTTGTTTTAATAGGATAGGTTTGACTACTCAGTGTCAAATTTGTGTTTTTTTATTTTCTTTATATAATTATATCATGGTTTATCGGTAAATGGAAATGAGTCGAGTTTTATCTTGATTTGGCTGTACATATTTTTAAGGAAATTTGAAAATTACAACATTCAAGAGGATACATATTCACTCATGCTTTATTCTTGCAGTTTAGGCCAGGTTTGAATTCTATCCTAAGCTATAATTTCTAGATTTTCAGATTTTGTGTTTAGTGTAATAGATTTATATAGGTTGAAGCTGCCCGTGAGAAAGGCAAAAGAAATGCATTTTGCTAAGAAGGGTGTCGTACTACAACAAAGTGAGCGGCCTTTTAAAAGACTAATAAGTGGTGAGTTTTGCTTGCTACATGTCAATCCTGACACCATTTAAAATGCTCCAAGTAAAAGGTTCAATCATCTTTTACATGGATGAAACCATTGTGATAACTTATAAAGAGTTTTTGAAATATATTTAAAAGTTAAAGACTACATCTAAACGGGTCGTTTAAACTTCGACGGGTTTGCTGACTGGCAATCAAGCTAGACCTTGACATTCAAAGTGTAAAGCAAGTCAATTTGGCATGATGTTGTCAAACTGATTAGCTAATAAGCTCTCATATTTCTTAAGTATAAAATATACAGAGTTTACAATTTTGACACATAATCTAATACTGTTTTAATTGGGTTGTATTTTATAAAAGGGTGTAAAAGTCGGGAGTCGGTCAGAACCTTTGTGGGACGAGTTGGGGACGAGTTGGGTGTCGACCAACGTTCACTTTTACTAATAAATAAATTAAACACGCACACACGCATGTACACATGCACGCGCACGCACGCATATATATATATATATATATATATATATATATATATATATATATATATATATATATATATATATATATATATATATATTGGATTTTGGTTTTGCATTTTGTTGTGTGTACGTATGTCAGTATGTGATCATTTTACAAATGTATTTTTTGGTCACTGGTGGTATATAAATGTTGTGCAATGGACTCTTTTTTATGTTTTCATCCCAAACAAGCTTTACAAAACTACTATTTGGACTGAGGCTTGAAGTGGATGAGTCACAGAATTCAATGGTTGAGTCGACGATGTGTAGAGATCTTACATCAGGCCAGTCCTTCTCACTACAACCTTTGTGTACTACACTACTACTGAATATGGTTGTTTGACCTGTATATATATGGTTGGTTCATTTGGGTTACACAATTTCTCTAACGGCGTATTAATCATAATATATATTAGCGCAGAGTGTAATTGTCGTTCTGCTGCTAATTTTTGGCAGCTAAGATTGTCGTTTTAACCTTAATGTCTAATTGTCGTTTTATATATTGTTCTGGGTAATTAGGGTTGCCGTTTTTAGGTTAAATCGTTAGTGATTTTTGAGATTGAGTGGGCTACATGGTTGTCTGCATGACTGTATTTGTGTAATCCATTTTTAAATCATCCAATCCTTATTGTGTAGGTTCAGTTAATTGATTAGATTACATACGCATGCCTTCTCTTCCGTTGAACTAAGGTGCGATAAGCTTTAATTCGTTGTTTTTTTTTTGCCTTTTTCCAATCTTTTTTTCATTATTGTGTTCTTTCTTAGTTGTTGATCGATTTGGCTATTCATCGGAGGTTTATTAGTCATTTTCTTTCTTTGATTGGGTTATTGCAGGTTTGCTACTTTGTGTTGTTTCGTCTATGCTGAAGGTTTGTGTTTGTAGTTGTTGTTAGTTAAGGTATGGTTATTATGCTTTTTCGTTAATTTTTTTGGGTTTAGTAATATTTTTGGTTGTTATCGGATGTTTATTTGTTGTTGTAATGTGATTGTATTAGGTGAAATCGCTGGTGTAAGGATATTGCATTACTGAAGGTATTAAAAACATTTTTTTATATCTCTTTAATGTTTATGGTGTGTAACTATTTGTGTACTATTTATTGAGTTTTACTGATATTTTGTTTTTATAATTTTTCTTATGCTTGCTGCTGTTTATGGCTTGCTTTGCTGTTATTATTTGGTTGATTGTAATAAATAATACGTTATGTAGTGTATTGTTAGCTTCATGTGCTATAATATCGTATGAAAAAAAAAACGTAATTGCTAATAATTTTCGTTTTCATATTCAGATTATATAGTAACTAATATTGTTGTATTTATAGTATTCATATTTAAGGTTGACTTGTGAAGTCAATTGAGTCACTATTATAATTGATACATGTTTTGATTAACCGCATTTTATAACCACTTCTGAATAGCTGTTATAAAGTAAGTCACGGGGTTTTTGATTATTAAGGGATTATATACTTTTTAATAAATTATCATTGATTCTGTATGTCGATTGTACAAGGGTGTAAAATTTAATTCAAAAGTAGTAATTTCAGATGTGTTGGTTGTGGACTTAGTTTATAGTATGAAAAAATATCAGGTTAATGGTTTTTGCTAAAGATTTAGAACAATGATCAAAAGTCATATGAATGATCTTACCCATGAAATAGACCCGCAATTTTTGCGGGTCTTAAGCTAGTACATAAATAATGAAAAAGTCAAATGTCAGTATAAAAAGAAAGAAAACAATTACGGAGTAGCTGAGACAGAAAGACAGGAGGTGTCTACACTTAATTTCATCTACCCAAACGATTAACATTTTTCATTTTTATTAATTACGCTGTAAATTAGAATTTAAATTAACTTAATACATAGCTCGTGACTAATGACTATCTCGTTTTATTAGTGTAATGTATTCCCATTTTTAGTTTTATATGTTCTGTTTGGTTTTGATATATGTGGATCTTTGTGGTTGTGACTTTTTAGGATAATTTTGTTGTTTTGTTTGGTTTGATGGGTAAGGTTTGGTTAAAGATAGTTTGCTCGCTAGCTTTTCTTCGTAGCTTTCCAAGTGCAAGCCTTGTCCCGGTCTCAACTTTATACTTTCTGGTTGACGACATTTTCTTTTTGAAAACATTTCTTTTATTTTATATAAGAGTTTTTAGATTTTTATTTTTAGAAGGAAATTTTTTTTAACCTGATACCATATTTAAACCATTGATCAGTATAGATCTCTTGCAAGAGATCTCAGGTATGAATCTTGGGTGGCCGGGAAGGGTTGAAAACAGCCATGGAGCATTTTTGATGGGCTACGTACATTATAATATGCGGGTCGGATTACTCGCCCTTCTTGAATAATTCGAACAAGAAAAACCTTAAAAATTTTATTATTACATGCCATTCAAATTCAACTAAATCATATTTTAAAAACGAATAAGAAAATACACAAATCTTAAATACCATCGAAAACTTAATTATTCATATTTTATTACTTAAATGTTTGTAAGTATATAAAGGTTATAAAGGTTACTCTTTTGATTTATAAAGGTTAGTGTTTTGAAAATACACAATGCTTGGATTTATAAAGGTTATTCTTTTGATTTTCGATCAAAAAAATTTATCAAAATGAAATTTAGCAAGTCACATAGTTAGTCATGAAATTTTTTTGTGCTACTAGTGACAAAATGTTCTGGATCCGCCACTGAATGGAATTACTATAGAAGGAAAATAATTGATGAATTCATTCTCTACTATATTTGGGGTTTAGTAGATTAATTTACAATGGTGAAGAAATACTGTTGTGGAATTAATAAAAATATTTGTTTTGAGAATTCCAAATTTGTTATAATTCAGTAGGCTTATAACTACCTTTAATGGTTATAAGAACAAAGAGAGAAAAAAGAGAGAAGAAAGAGAGAAGAAATATTGATATTGATATTTCAAGAGAAATGGTACACATTAAATGGCTACCATACATGTCTATTTATAGTATAAAATATTACTATGCAAGAAATATAATAATAATAAAATTAACATCCAATCTAGATATTTTATAACACTCCCCCTTGGATGACAATTTTATTAGGGAATAACTAGTACTGCCTCGTTAAAAACCTTGCTAAAGAAAACCCATTGGGATAAAACTTTAGCTAAGGGAAAAAGAGTGCAGCATAGAGTTGACTCCCCCTCAAGTAGGCAACGCCTGAGTTGTTACATCTTCTGAACATGCCTCATGCCAATATTATGAACGTGTGTTCTGAAAATAGCAGTTGGCAGTGCTTTGGTATAAAGATCAGCAGAGTTGTTGATTGAACTTATCTCATTTTAATCTGGTTGTCTTTTACGAGATCTTGAGTATATGAGAAGAATCTGAGGTTTTCATCTGAAACTGTATCATCTAAATCTTTTATGTACAAGTTTAGCCCTTGTGATTTGTCTACAGTCTCCTTCATGGTTTGCTCAAAACCCTTGTTTCAATTCCTATTCCCTTGTAGTCTTTTCTGAGCCTTACCAACATACCATTCTTTTCCATCAAACTTATGACCGTTAAGACAGTCTATGGCTTTGGCGCCTCGTTAGTATTTATATTTTGTTCAGTCACTTTTGATACTCTTCTTTCATTTGTATTATGCAAGCTGCATTATCTTCATATATAGTTGTTGGTGAAGATAGTTGTTAGTCTTTTATAGCGTTCTAGTCCACAAGAATCAATAATGATTTGTGTCATTGATCTCAACCAAACACATTTTCGAGTAGTTTCATATAATGCAATCACTTCGTCATGATTTGATGATGTTGCAACAAGTGTTTGTTTTAAGAACGCCATGATTTTGTGGTACCTCCATTTAGGAATACATATCGAGTTTGAGATTTATCTTTATGAGGATTTGATGAATGACCTGCATATACATAATCAACCAAATCTTGTTTTGAAACGTTAGAATAAAATAATTTTAAATCAGCAGTTTCTCAAGGGTATCAAAATATGTGTTTGTCCCATTCCAATGTCTTTTTGTAAGGGCTGAGTTGAACCTTGTCAACAAATTAACTGCAAAAGAAATGTCAGGTCTTGTACAATTTTTAAGATACATAACAGTCCCAATTGCACTAATATATGGAACTTCTGATCCGTTAATATCTTCATGATCTTAACGGGGATGAAATGGATCAGTGTCAATATTGAGTGATCTAACAACCAATTGGTTTTATTTAAAAAAAAATGTTTTAAAATCTTTTCAGTATAAGTTGTTTGATGTACAAGTAGACCATTAGGCATATGCTCAATTTGCAATCCAAGGTAATACTTGATTTTTTCAAGATTTTTTATTTCAAAATAATTCTTTAGAAGTTGAATGATTTCATAGATCTCTTTATTTGTTCATATGATGGTAAGAACATTGACATAAACAATTACGATCACATATCCGAACATTGTTTTTATAAAACATACGTGCAAAATAAGTTTATATGTATACCTTTTTTTTTTATTTATCAAGTAGTCATTTAATCGGTTATACCACATACGTCCCGTTTGTATAAACCCATTTAGAAATCTTTGTGATTTAATAGAATATATTCCCTTGGGTTTTACATTAGATGCTTATGATACCTTAACCCTTTAGGTATATTTATATATATCACTATTAAGTGATCCATACAGATAAGTAGTAACAACATTCATGAGATGCATTTAAATAACTACCAGGTTGATTAAGTATCTAATAAGTAATTGTATCCATTACAGGAGGATAAGTTTTCCTCCTAATTCATTTATGGTCTTTGTGGGAAATATTGAGTTATAAGTCTAGTTTTGCCTTGTAACTTCATTTGCACATTTCTTTTCGGATAAAAATTCATTTGTATCCCATACGTTTCACATCTTTAAAAGTGATAACGATTGATCCGAAAACTTTTCTTTTATCGAGCGATTCTAATTATCTCGTATTGCTCCTTTCCATTGAGCTCAATCATGTCTATTTTGTATATTCAATGACAGATTTTAGTTCCAGATCATCATCTTTATTCATGATGTCATTGTAACATTTTATGAAAATATCTCATAGAGATTTTAATTTCATTTCGGTTCCATAATATTGCATAATTTATCGCAATTTTAGTATTTACATTTATCAATATCCTCTGCAGAAGGAATATTGATTTGTGGTTCTTCTTGAACACTTTCTTTTACCTCATTATCAGCTGATTTTCTTTTTCGAGGATTTTTATCTTCAGAACCAATTGATCTTCCACGTTTGATGCGTGGCAAATACTCAACAGTGACATTATTGCCAGCTTTTGGAATTTCAGTTCGAGCTGGAGCATTTATAGCTGGTATATATGATTTAGTCACTTTTTTTTATATATCTGTAAATGCATAAAGTAATTAATTTGCAAGTTCTTGCATATGCATTATTTTTAAACTTTTGTTTCACATTCTTTTGTGCGAGTTCAATATACCTTAATTGATGTTCACACCATGAAATATCATTTTATTTATTTTTCATTCCTCCCCCTAATCTAGGGAATAATTTTTCATTAAAATGACAATTAGCAAAAACGTGCTGTAAAAACATCACCCATCATGGGTTCAATATATCTTATGATTGAAGATGTTTTATATCCAAAATATATTACCGTCTTTCTTTGAAAAACCATTTTATTGTGTTGTGGTGATACAATTGGAACATGCACTGCACAACCAATGTTCTAAGGTGGAAAATATTTGGCTCTTGGCCAAAATCAAGTAGTAAGTGAAAATATTTATGACTTCCACATGGTATAATGCGAATTAATGTCGCAGCATGTAAATTTACATGTCCACATATAAATATTGAGAGTTTTGTACTCATTATCAATTGTCTAGTTATTAGCTGCAAGCGTTTATCTATTGATTCAGCTAAACCAATTTTGTGTATGCACATGAGCAACTGGATGTTCAACAACAATCCCTGTAGATATATAATGATCATTAAATGCTTGAGATGTTAACTCACCAGTATTATCAAGTCTCATCCTTTTAATGGTGTAATCAGAATAATGTGTTCTCAATTTAATAATTTGTGCAAGAAACTTTGCAAATGCCATATTACGGCTTGATAACGTACAAATATGAGACCATCCGCTAGATGCGTCTATTAGAACCATGAAATATCAAAATGGTTCACATGATGGATGAATTGGTTCATATATCTTACCTTGAATTCTTTCAAGAAACATTTGTGATTCTTTTTCACAATATATACTTTTCATTAATCACCATATGTGCTTTCCATTAATCACCATATGTGTTTTTTTTTCTTTCATAAATCACCATATGTGCTTTCCATTAATCACCATATGTGTTTTTTTTTTTCATAAATCACCATATGTGCTTTTCATAAATCACCATATGTGCTTTTTTTTTTTTTCATAAATCACCATATGTGCTTTTTCATCATATATCCTTTTCACCATATACGCTTTTAATCATATGCGTTGTGTTTTTCACCATATGCGCTTTTAATCATATGCGTTGTGTTTTTCACCATATGCGCTTTTAATCATATGCGCTTTTCATCATATGCGCTGCGCTTTTCATCATATTCGCTTTTTATCATATGCGATGCGCTTTTTATGTGAATAGTAAATTAATTAATTTCATTTTACTATTCATATGAATTAATTTCGATTTACTATTTTGTTAATTGAGTAATATATATACATCATATACTTGTGACTCCGAAGGCTCAAATGAATTTGACCATATAGTTATATGTTGTACCTTGCACATTAATTTTCAGTAGAAGCTTTAGATGCATATTTTTCTTGATGAACTATTTGTTTCATATCTAGCTTAGGCAATTATTGTGAACATTTGGTCCCTATAAGAGCATTTATCTTTTAGACTTTTAGTTGATTTGTACTTGTCACAATTAGGGATAGCACCCGCGGGTCGTGGATGCGGATCCATTGGATCCATCACCCGTACCCGCGAATTTTTTTTTTTAAACTTTTTTTTTTTTACGTTACCCGTAAATTATAAATATATAAAAAACTTTTTGTTTAAAAAAAAAACTTGGTTTAACATTTGTTAGATAGCAAGTGGAGAATGGAAAGGAATTCGGTGGCTGGACAATTAATCAAATGAGATCAATCAACTCCACAATTCTTTCTTTATTATCATCTTTTTCTTCCACTATACTAATCTAATCGATGCTCCCACTTTTTGTCACCATCATCATCAATTGTTAATATATATTAACTCCTTGTATCATTAAGCATTTTCTAGTTTAAAAAAAAACACTTGACCAATTTTTTAATTCTTTCACAACACCCGATATCGTGATCGTGACCTTTCACCAAAGCAAGAGATATTCTTGATAAACTAAACACTGACTCGTGTTTGGAATTGTCGGCCACAAAATAATTCATTTGATGAAAGTATATTTTTTTTAATTATAGAAGGAGACCACTTCATTTTCAATACTTCATTTTTTGACAAAAAAGCTACTCCATTTTACCATTCCTTTTTTTTCTTATTTTAACTTTTAAGATGTACTTTTAATAAAAATACAAACTACTTTTTGTTTTGTACATACATGAGATTTTGTTTTGATTTTGTTTTGTACATACTTGAAACAAAATCCTACAAGATATCTTTTGTTTTGTACATACATGAGATTTTATTTTGTACATACATAAGATTTTTTTTACATATAATATATAATCCATAAATGTTAGATAACACATAAAGACCCCATCGTATTCGTATTGATCGGAATTAATCCCGACCCATGGTACCGTGTTGTCAAATGACGTGTTGCGTACATAAAGTACCGTGTTGTCAAATGACGTGTTGCGTACAATCATGAGGTCTTATTAACATAAATATAAATGTTAGTGAAGTTAATAAGAGTTAGATTACAGAAAAATATAATTCAGGCGGTATAACCGACCATATATAACTTAAATAACATAAATATAAATGTTAGTGAAGTTAATAAAAGTTAGATTACATAAATATAATTCAGGTGGTATAACCGACCATATATAACTTAAATAACATAAATATAAATGTTAGTGAAGTTAATAAAAGTTAGTAAACATAAAAGATAGTTAGGCGACAGTGTCGACCATATATAATTTAGGTGGCAGAGCCAACCATATAATAAGAACAATACAAATGCACTAAGAACTTAATAAAAATTAGTAGTTCAAAATGTTAGTAGTCCAAAGTTTGATATATTCGAGTCTGAAAATTATTAATAATTTCATACCTTGATCAGTGACTCGTGATCGTTTGAGATATCCTTTGATTACACTAAGCTCTTCGTGCTGAGTGTCCATTGAATGAAGAAACAGCGACAAGTTTTGGTAGAAAATATGAGGTCGCTAGAGAGATTTTGGGTAGATCAATTGTTTGGGTACTTAGGGCCTGTTTACTTTTTTTTTTCATTAATTTCTATATGGATATGGATAGCTTTAAATTAAGATGTAAGATGAGAACAATGAAGGTTAGATGCTTGATTTTTCAATAAGGATTTTGGATAATACGAGTACTATATTCTACAGATGAGAAGGTGAAAGAGAAAATGGGGGTAGGTGTGGAAAAAGATTGGCCATATGGGGACAACACCCCTTTTCCACATTACTAATAAAGCTCTTCATTTACGTGATAAAAATTTTAAGCCAAAAGTAAACAGGAATAGTTGCTGACCGAATGATCTCTTGATTATACGGAGCACTTCGTGCTGATAACGTGTTATAATTCAGTAGGATTATAACTACCTTTAATGGTTATAAGAACAAAGAGAGAAAAAAGAGAGAAGAAAGAGAGAAGAAATATTGATATTGATATTTCAAGAGAAATGGTACACATTAAATGGCTACCATACATGTCTATTTATAGTATAAAATATTACTATGCAAGAAATATAATAATAATAAAATTAACATCCAATCTAGATATTTTATAACAAAATTTAGGTTTTATCAAAAAAGGATTGTAAGTAGGTGTGTTGAAGATAAAGGAAAGAGAAGAAGGTGGTTAAATGTTAAAATATACAAGGACTAAAATAACCTCAAATGTTTAGCATGTGACTGAGTTTAACGAAGAAAAGTAATGTCTTTTAACATCAAGGACTACACACGCAAAACATGCAAATTACGAGGACACACTACACGATAAAAAAGTTATAGGACTGAACGTGAAATCTGAGTAAACCATAAGAAATAATTTTGTTTAAGAGAAGTTAAATTATACATTAGACCATATTTATCAATGCCTGACGTTTTAGCGTGATGTGTAACGACCCGTCCTAATCCATAAGGACAAATACAATAACATATGATTACATCGCGAGGTATTTGACCTCTATATGATACATTTTACAAACATTGCATTCGTTTTTAAAAGACAAACTTTTTTTACATCGACAATTGACAGGCATGCATACCATTTTATAATATATCCAACTATAATTGACTTAGTAATAATCTTGATGAACTCGACGACTCGAATGCAACGTCTTTTGAAATATGTCATGAATGACTCCAAGTAATATCTCTAATATGAGCAAATGCACAGCGGAAGATTTCTTTCATACCTGAGAATAAACATGCTTTAAAGTGTCAACCAAAAGGTTGGTGAGTTCATTAGTTTATCATAAACGATCATTTTCATCATTTTAATAGACCACAAGATTTTCTTTTCAGTTCTCATAAATATACGTCCCATGCATAGAGACAAAAAAATAATCATTCATATGGATTGAACACCTGGTAACCGACATTAACAAGATGCATATAGAATATCCCCATCATTCCGGGACACCCATCGGACATGATAAAATCGAAGTACTAAAGCATTCCAAATTCCAGAATGGGGCTTGTTGGGCCCAATAGATCTATCTTTAGGATTCGCGTCAATTTGGGGGTCTGTTCCCAAATTCTTAGTCTACCAAGCTAAAAGGGGCATATTCGGCTTCGATCATTCAACCATATAATGTAGTTTTGATTACTTGTGTCTATTTCGTCAAACATTTATAAAAGCGCATGTATTCTCAGTCCCAAAAATATATATTGCAAAAGCATTTAAAAAGGGAGCAAATGAAACTCACTGTACTGTATTTTGTAGTAAAAATACATATGGCGACATTGGACAAGTGCAGGGTTGGCCTTGGATTCACGAACCTATATCATTTGTATATATATTAATACACATAATGGAATCACATAAATTCCTTTATTAGATTGTATTAATTTTTATATTTTTTAGTTATATATAATTTATACTAAATTCTATTAAAAACAAATACTTATATTATATTTTAAATTATATGTTATATATTTTTATGTTGTATATATATACTTAAAATGATTAATATCTATATATTTAGTTATATTGATATATCTATACATATATGATTAATATTATATTTAAAAATCATTAGTTTGTTATATATATAAGTATTTATATACATAATGTTAATATGTTTGAAATATAGGTATATAAACTGTTATTATTATTACTGTATATGTAATAAGTATATTTTAGATACAAAATATTTATCTGTTAAGAAAATATGATAGTATTGGGAATAATAATTTACTAATAATAATAACTTTCTTGATATTGATAATACTAATACTAATAATAATAATGATATTGTTAAAAATAGTACTTATGTTAATAATAATAATAATAATAATAATAATAATAATAATAATAATAATAATAATAATAATAATAATAATAATAATAATAATACTAATAATTACAAAAATGATAAATTAGTAATCCTAATAATCATATTATTATTCATATTGGTGACTATAATCGTAATACTAATAATAAATGATTACTAATACTTTTATTAGTAAAAATAATAATAATAACTATCATATTAGTCCTAATAACAATTTCTAACAATAACAATGATAGTTCTATAATTTTAATCATAATACTTTTAAATGATATTGATAAGGATAATAATAATAATAACAATGATAATTATAATACATTAATAATAACAATAATCTTAATCATAGTGATAATGATAATACTTATAATACTAATTCTAAGGATAATTCTAATAATTATAATGATAACACTAATAGTACTAGTAATACTTTTAACAATAATAATACTAGTATCATCATTAGTAACAATAATAATAATAATAATAATAATAATAATAATAATAATAATAATAATAATAATAATAATAATAATAATAATAATAATAAAAATATGAAAACTACCTTTAAAGGTTTAAAAAGAAATAAACCGCCAGAGCTGGGACTGGAACCCGCGACCACTAGCTAAACCCAGAACACCCCAAACCATTTCTCTGGATCTGTTTTTCTGTCTAATCCACAACATGTATATATATAACCCGTTTTCCTCTTTCCTCGTCTTCTTCCTAAATTAAATTGTTCAGGAACCAATCCATCGTAACAGAGGTTTAAGTGCTTAATTTAATACTTGTAATTGTATTATAAATGATTCAGAATGTATTTAAATTGAATTACTTAATCATTAAAGAAAAAAAAATTGAACCTGCTGTTGTCGAAGAAACTATGAACACATAAATCAATTTCGAATTTTCGGAAGTTTTTAGACAAAACTTTCAACATGAAACTCATCATAAATGACTCATAGAAACTCTGTAAATTCTCAATTGATTCAGAAACATCAAACAGAACGCGAATTTTAAGATGAACACGAAGTTTGACTTTTTAGAAATTATGTTTGACTCGAAAATTCGAAGTGGATATAATGATTTGGGATTTGATATTTTGCAAAAAGTTTATGTGAAGGATTCCTAACAGCTCTACATTTTTAGATTTTGAAAAACGATTCGAGATTGAGCTAATGCTAAAAAGTTATGCGTACAGGGGACTATGGGTTCTTCCTCGTTCTTCAGCTAAATTCGATCCAATAATTGTTGATGTAGGTGATATATGATAATGGAGGAGTTGTGTAATTCGTTTTAACACTTAATTGGATTGTTTATTGTGATGATTGAATACCAACCCAGTTCACGGGTTAAATAGAAAACAAAAAAAAAAAAAATACTATTAAGCAGATTGTGATATATAAAACGCGTAATTTTCTGATTTTATCTGTAATTAACTTATCTGTAATATATATCTGTATCGTTATATCTGTATCTAATTATATTTGCATCAGCTTATTATAAAAAAAATTAATAATAATAATACAAACATTAATATTTAATATTAATATTCATAATAATAATCAAACTAATTATAATAATAATAGAAATATTAATGATAGTAATATCATCATAATAATATTAATAAGAATAATGATAATAATAAAATTGATTAGTTTTAGTAATAATAATAATATTAATAACACTAATAGTAATACTAGTAGTTATATCAATAATAATTAATTATCATAATAATGATATTAATAATATTAATAATGATAGTAATCATAATAATAATATTAATATAACACATTAATATTAACATACTAATATTTACATAGACTGAAATATTCAATCTTCATATAATATTTATAAATTATATATATATATATATATATATATATATATATATATATATATATATATATATATATATATATATATATATATATATTATTCATAGACACGCTTCAAATATACGTTGTAAGTTATTTATATGTTTAATTCTAAAAATTAATATTCTAATTTATTGTGTATATATATTTATTCACATGTCCATTAACAAATGGTTGTTCGTGAATTGAAGGGTAAGGTCCAATGGATAATTAAACGTATGATATCATATTAATGTAGTACGATAATTTGTTTATCTAATCGACATCCATTACTTAAGTTATTTACACTACATGTTTTCACTTTTCATTAAATATTATGAAAGTTAAATAATTTACGTATCAATAATCACGAGGAAATCATTGTAAATCATGAATTTGAAATCAAATAGGAATCTCCACTAACCCTTGTCTATTCATCGTTAATTGACACGTTTGTTCTTACTTGTAAATCATTTTACCATTTTCCGAATAAAACAGATTTCTTAAATCATAGTGGACCTCATAACAGAGACCCGTAATCATATAATAATGTATCTGATAAATCAATCATTTGATATTATCTTCTAATCCCATCGATAAACATATTGAAACAATTACGTTCATGTAAAGTATTTTACGTTTAATACTTTGTTAATATTATCAAGTTATAATTTATATATATATGTATATAATCATATTCGTTCATATAATGGTTGGTGAATCGTCGAAATTTGGTAGAGGTTAAATGAATGTATGAACATAGTTTAAAATTCTTTGAGATTTAACTTAACAAACTTTGCTTATCATGTCGAAATAATATAAAGATAAAGTTTAAATTGGTTCGGAAATTTCCGGGTTGTCACAGTACCTACCCGTTAAGGAAATTTCGTCCCGAAATTTGATTGGGATGGTCGTGGCTGACAATAAGTATGTTTTCATGACGCATATAAGCTGAAGATTAGAGTTTTATCATCATTGAGTAATATGGATAAAATCATTTGATTTTGTGAAGAGTACGAGTGAAGCTATCACCAAAAGAACGAAATGAGTAAATGCAAGTTCGTCTTAACCGGTGACGTAGTCACGGTTGATTTTCGGATTTCAAGGGATTCAAATAAAATCTTCGAAATCTATATAAGATTTGATTCTTCGGGAATCAAGGAAATTAGGATCCTCTTTAATTAAATGCGATGATCTGTTTTGATTTGCTTTGTCTGCTATTTCACTATAAATCCACTTCCTTCGTTTCCTTTTAACTCACACCTTCTATTCTTTCTTTCTCAAATCATATTTCCAATAGATTGTGGAAATGCTTCATCCAGTTCTGATCCTTGATATACTCCTAACTTTCATATCTGTCATTCTTTTTTTTCATCTACCATTGGAGGATTTTATTTACTTTTACTATTACCTTGGGGTCATAGAATTATTAATTCTCACGTGCCTTTACGTTGCAATACATATTGATATGCACGGTTTGTAATTTACGTGTTGTTGTCGAACTTTATATTTTCTTTTATATTCAAAAGTTCCATACTTTTGTCTCCTTTTCCCGACTTCAAGTCAAGCGAATAACAATCCAGAATTCGTAAGTATGGATTTCGAAATGAACATAGTTAATATTCTAAGAAGAGAATTGTAATGTCACGATCTTGATTTGTCAAATTACTAGAATACCTCGGAAAAGGCCGAATCATCAAGAAATATTTTCTTGATATTTTAAAGGTTAAATAGAATACAAGAGTCGTATAATATGGCACATGATGATGTTATGATCTGTGAATTATCACGTTCCATTTAGAAACTCAGCATGACTTACTGTAATATAATCACGTTGATCAAGTGTCATTATATTATACTAACTCATGCTTCAGCTCCCAACACTACTTCAAAATATTCCTATTTTAAACTCGAATGTTTCAGAATTTAGAAACTAAAATAGTTTCTTTTATGATGTAATACAGATAGCGCGAAGAGGTAAATGATTTCAGATAAGAATAATTATGAAAATATCTTCAGAAATATGGAGGATATTTATAATGAAAGATACGATGATATCTTAGAATTTCTAATATCAGAGGATGATGAAGAATATTATCTGCTGGGGTTTAGAGTCAGAAGCAAGGTATTCGTTAATGACTTCAGCAGGTACTGAATCATTTGGATTCTTTGAAGTCAGGTTCAGTCTTTGTGATTTGTTTAGAGTCTCCTTCATGGTTTGCTCAAATCATTTTTCAGTATCAAAATCATTGAGCTTACTCCATTCTTTATATCAACTTTTGACTATTAAAGTCATCTATAGATTTTGCTGCTTTATCAGTTCTTTTGATACTCAAAATTGATTCGTAGGCTGAGTATTTTTCAGAATTTCAGAATTGGAGATCATAATTCTAAGAGGTAAAGGTTATATGTATACATATAACTATTGATGTAGAAATGTTGCGAAATTCAAAATACTGATTGTTAATTCTCGGTAGTTGGTATGGCAATTCTCGTTACAAGGTGCGGATGAGTATATGATAAGGGTGCAACAAATATAATGATTATTCGGAAAGTCAAAGATCAATGAAGTTGCTGATAAGTTTACTGCTAATATGATGGGATATAAACGGTTCCCTGGTAACGATGACGAAAGGCAAACTTATATATCAAAGTTATAATAAGGTTTATTCGAATGAAAGTCGAAGTTGACTTGCTGGAGCTGTGACAAAACTGACTACTTTGGAAAGGATTTGAAAAGTCATTTTTGCTAATAAATGCCAAAGGATTTGACATAAATATGTGTTGAATTATGACTTTGGTTTTGAGAGCTTTATAAGTACATAACTGTGAGTAATATGTGGTTGGATCATCATCTCGATTGCTCATTATTTGAAGTGTCTTCAGAAATTTTTGAAGGGTTTGAACATAGATTGTAATCGTTAATATACATTTGATGTTCTAACACAGTTTTGAAGTCAAAATATATCTTTGAAAGATGTAGGAGTCTAAAAGTGATGGTACCGGTTATATCTCGAATTGAATTCTGAGGTTTTAAAATCAGAATATGTAATTGGGTTTGAATGAGTGTGATTGTTCTGATTTCTATAAAGGAATGTATATTATTGTGAAGGTAGGAAGTAGGGATGGCAATGGTCACCCGATCCGGTGGATATCCACCCGATCCATCCGCATCGTGATGGATATGGATGAACCTAAATGGATATGGATACGGATATGGATGAATCTAAATGGATATGGATATGGACATGGATGAAAAGTTTCATCCATGGATATATCCACTACCACCCGAAATACATATACAAATACATAAATATAGATATATGCTTACATATTTACTATTACAAGTTCATTTACCGTTAGATTTACATTTTGCTTTCAACCATATAATGAAATAACTATAATATATTCCAATAAAACACGTATATCAAACAAAATAAACTTATAAGTTTCATATTAGTATTGCATAACCTATATTTTATAGTAAATTTAACACATTTTGTTATATTTTCGATAAAGATTATACATCCTTATAAATAAGTTTTATTTATGTCATGTTATATTTATTTTTGCTATACTACGTTTTATTTTAATCGCATATCAGAAAATATTATAACATTTTTTTTAATATCCATTGGATATCCATTAACCCGCTTAACCCACTGGATATGGATATGGATGGATGACTTGAAACTAAATGGATATAGATATGGATATGGATGAACAAAAACTAAATGGATATGGATAAGGATACGACATCACCCGATCTATATCCGATCCATTGCCATCCCTAGTAGGAAGTATAGTTGATAATTTACTTAATCTGATTCGAAGAATGTAACATATTAATTGTGAATATATATATATATATATATATATATATATATATATATATATATATATATATATATATATATATATATATATATATATATATATATATCTCGGGTATTACCTACCCGTTAAAAAAAATTTCACAATTAATATTTTGTACAAAAGAATTTTATTACAGTCTTTATGAAAATATATATGTATATATTCTCTTCAGATGTAACATAGATTTCAATGAGTCAATACTAAATTAAACTCATTCGATTTACGGTTAGAACCAGAATTGAATAATGTTGGGATTTAACAAGTTACAAAATGCTTAAAACATTTTAAGAATCAAATTTTGCGGAAGCATGTAATTACCAATTTTGGACTTGTTAAACTTTAACCAATTAAAGTTAAATCCCAATTAGGATCAAGTTGTGAAACATACTTACAAACTAGAAGCAAGAAAGGAGTTTATACCTATTCCTAGCTAGTTGATAGATGATGAAGATGATGATGAATGGAGCTCCAAAAGTATGAAACCTCAAGTAGATATACCCCAAACTTTGCACCAAAACCTTGTACTTTGGTTAGGATTTGATAACACTTGAATATAGCTTGCAAAAATTAAATTTGTGAACCACCTTTGGCCCCTAAACCCCACGGCATACAGCAGCAGATTGGGAGAGTTTTTTGCAGTTTTTGTGATGTGTAATTGCATGTATGTATCTCAAAGTGAGTCAAGATGCTCCTATATGGAAATGGGAAAGTATGACCATGTGTTGGAGTCTTTAGCATGCCTACTTACAACTCCTAGGCCACTCCCTCTTTCTTTATAAAATAATACTTGAACTAATTTATAACCATGCATGTTTTATAAACTTATTTTATAAAATTAGATTTTATAAAACAAATTTCATAAACTTGCATTTTATAAATTATGTATGTATTATTTATAAAACCAAATGTATAAAATTCCATATTATTTGTCATGTATACTTTACTTTATAAAACTAATTTTATAAAATGCAACATGACTTAATTATTTAGCCTATAAATAATTAAATCCTTATTATATATAAATCATTCCATGATTTATATATATATATATATATATATATATATATATATATATATATATATATATATATATATATATATATATATATATCAAGTGCAATTATTTTCAGAAACCATTTTCTTAAAATTCAAGTGTTGCGTAATTTAATCAACGATCCAATCGTTAAGATCAAATACGGATAAGGTGTCGGTAAGCTTGTTATTGGGTATGACCCGACTTGGATCATAACACATTAGCCACATTAATTTAATATGTCTCTCGGGCATACGAAATACCTTCAATCTCCCACTTGCACGAGAAACATAAGAAATTAATGCAAGTGACGGATACCACCTAACGACCGTCCATCACCCCCAATATGTTATGACTTTGTGCCATTCAATAACATCATCCCTTTCGAGTTCCCATCTCGAATATGATTAGGTGAATCTTTCATTTATCCTTTCATCCTAGATGTCATGTTAAATCCAAGAGACATAGAGTGATCACTCTCTTTTAGATTTAACTTTATCAGGCCTTAGACATCTGACTCTCAACGAATAAGAGGGATAAATTCCATCTTGACTACATACGTCCTAGATATATACTTTGTATTACACCTGAGATCTTCCTTATGGACTACCATATTTCAGAATAGCGAAGGAAAGAATCAAGGCATAATACTTAGTGAATATCTGAACCTAATATGTGTCTCAGGTCAGAGGATACAATGATATTCGCCTTTACTCAAGACTACATGTGATCAACCACAAAGGCTCCATTTAGTAAATCTTGAGGGCGGGTCTTCCAATATTTGTATCCCACAAATATCTATGAACCTTGGTTGCAACCTTGCCCCACATTCATCCCGTGAATGTATACCAATCCAAGTTCATAGTAGTCTAAACCTCACAATTGTTCCCATAAATGTGATCGACTACGGAATTTAGAATAATTACTTATTCATGGATAAAATATTCAAAATAGGAACATGACTCAAAATAAATTAATACCATAATTATATTAATGAGTTTGAACAATTTCGTTCCGTTACAATACTTAAACAGATCATGACCAATCACTAGAATATCGAAGCCCTAATGCACAAACATGTCCAGTATGTTTTGCTCCATGTAAGAGCTTCGTGAGAGGATCCGCTATATTAAGATCTGTGTGAACTTTACGAATACATATCTTTCCCTTTTCAACTTCATCCCTAATGTAGTTGAATCTCCGCTCAATGTGACGAGTCTTTTGATGAGCACGAGGTTCTTTGATTTGAGCAATCGCACCCTCGTTGTCACAAAAGATCTCAAGGGGGTCCTGAATGGAAGGGACTACTCCTAAGTCGTCAATGAATTTCTTCATCCATGCAGCTTCCTGAGCTGCCAATGATGCGGCGATGTACTCCGACTCTGTAGTGGATAAAGCAACAACATCCTGTTTTGAACTCTTCCAAGAGACCGCACCTCCATTTAATGTGAAGACATAACCGGATTGTGAACGAGAATCATCACGATCAGTTTGGAAACTCGCGTCCACGTAACCTTTTACAGCGAGTTCCTCCTCACCAGACCCGTATATAAGAAACATATCCTTAGTCCTCCTAAGGTATTTCAATATACTTTTAACAGCAATCCAATGACTGTTTCCTGGGTTATTCTGGTATCTACTTGTTAGGCTAAGAGCGCATGACACATCCGGTCTAGTGCATATCATTGCATACATGATTTACCCAATAGCAGACGCATATGGGACTTTCTTCATTCTCTCCTGTTCATCTTTCGTGGTGGGACACTGAGATGAACTAAGGAGCGTTCCTCTTTGAATAGGTACCAAACCCTTTTTAGAGTTCTCCATCTTGAACTTTTTCAAGATCTTTTCAATGTATGCACTTTGATTCAAACCTATCAATTTCTTGGATCTATCCCTGTAGATCCTAATCCCCAAAATGTATTGTGCTTCTTCAAGATCCTTAATGGAGAAGCAGCCTTTTAGCCAAGTTTTAACTCCTTGCATTATCCGAATATCATTCCCAAATAATAATATATCATCCACATATAATACAAGGAACATGATAGTGCTCCCACTAGCTTTCTTGTATACACAAGCTTCATCACCATTTTTAATGAAGCCAAATTTCTTGGCTTCCTCATTAAAACGATGATTCCACATTCTAGATGCTTGTTTCAATCCGTAGATTGACTTCTTTAACTTGCATACCTTTTTAGGATATTTCGGATCCACAAAACCTTCAGGCTGAACCATATAGACATCTTCCTCAAGATATCCATTTAAGAAAGTGGTCTTGACATCCATTTGCCATATTTCATAATCATAATGAGCAGCAATGGCAAATAATATCCTAATAGACTTTAGCATTGCCACAGGCGAAAAGGTTTCATCATAGTCAATCCCTTGAGTTTGAGTGAAACCTTTTGCTACAAGTCTAACTTTATATGTATTTAAGTTTCCATGCATGTCGGTTTTCATCTTGAAAATCCATTTACAATCAACTAACTTGGAGCTAGTAGGTTGTACAACTAGTTCCCAAACTTGTTGTCATACATGGATTGCATCTCAGCGTTCATGGCTTCCTGCCATTTATCTTTATCAATCCTTGATAAAGCATCTTGGTAGTTTGTTGGTTCATCCAAATCAACCACATAGCAATCATCCATGAGAAACCCATATCTCTCAGGAGGATTACTAATCCTACCAGATCTGCGAACGTCTTGTATACTTTGATCATCCATTTGATCATTCTCAACATTTTCATGTTGAGTGCCAGTGTTAACCAATTGTGTATCATCTACTTGATCTTGAACCTCTTCAAGATCTATCTTCCTTTCACTATTTCCTTCCAATAGGAACTTAGTTTCAAGGAATTTAGCCTTTCGAGCAACAAATACATTTTGCTCGGTTGGATCGTAGAAATAGTATCCCATATCATCCTTGAGATATCCTATGAAGATACACTTCGTGGATCGAGCATTCAACTTATTAGGGATGTAACGCTTAGGATAAGCTTCACATCCCCATACCTTTAAGTATGATAGAGATGGAGGTTTTCCAAACCACATCTCATGAGGAGTTCGTTCCACTTTCTTGGTTGGGGCCATATTTAAAATACGAGCCGCGGAGTATAGACAATAACCCCAAAATGATAGAGGTAACGAGCTTCTAGCCATCATAGATCGAACCATATCCATTAGGGTTCGGTTCCTCCTTTCGGACACACCATTAAGCTGTGGTGTCCCGGGTGGAGTAAGTTGCGAGATAATCCCACAACTTCTAAGATGATCTTGGAAGGCATCACTTAGGTATTCACCTCCTCTATCAGTAAGAAGTACCTTGATTGTCTTATTGAGTTGATTTTGTACTTCATTTTGATACTCTTTGAATGCTTCAAAAGTTTCGTCCTTATGTCTTAACAAGTAGACATATCCGAAACGGCTGAAGTCATCAATGAAAGTAACGAAGTATCTTTCACCATTCCTAGTTATGGGCTTAAAGGGTCCACATACATCCGAATGTATGAATCCCAATAAGTCCTTAGCCCTTTCATAGGTCCCTTTGAAAGGTGCTTTAGTCATTTTGCCTTGTAAACAAGATTCACATACATCAAACGAGTCTAGTTCATTTGATTTCAAAAGGCCATTCTTTTGAAGTGTATGCATTCGATTCTTGTTTATGTGACCAAGGCGACAATGCCATAAGTAGGAATCACTCACCTTTTGAGTTTCTTGGTGCTAGTATGGTATATTGAGCTACTGGATGATGTGTCATCATGAACCAATTCATAAATTCCATTTGAAGGCGAAGCCTTAAAATAGAATACATTATCTAAATAAATGTGGATATCATCATTAACAAAATTAAGATAAAAACCACATTGTTTTAAACGGGAAACTGAAATGATGTTTCGACATAAATCCGGTGCATACAAAACATTGTTCAAAATAAGTTCCAAACCACTTGGAAGCTTTAATACAAAGTCTCATTGAGCCTTCACTTGCACTTTGGCTCCATTACCCATAAAGAGACTTGATGTTCCCGTTTGCTTGCTACTTCTTTTGAACCCCTGCAAAGAATTGCAAATGTGAGTTCCACATCCAGTGTCTAATACCCATGTATTAGAAGAAGTAATACTAAGCTCTATATATACCATATATATATTACCTGAGGTTTGCCCCACATCCCTCTTTTCCTTCAACTCCTTAAGGTAGACCGAGCAGTTGCGTTTCCAGTGACCCATTTCACCACAACCGAAGCACGGGTCTTCCTTGGGGTTTGCTTGTCCGGCAACCTTTTGCTTCTTGTTCTTGTTTTTGGTTGGGGTAACCATCCTCCCCTTTCCCCTGCCTTGATGGGCGGGTCCTTTCCTCTTAGCCGCCTTTGGCTTAGAGGTGTTGTTACCTTTGGACCCACCATCATTGATCATTAGCACGGGTGAAGCCCTCTTACCCATGCTAGTTTCCGCCGTCCTAAGCATGCCATGAAGTTCACCAATGGTCTTATCCATCCCATTCATATTGTAATTAATTACAAATTGGTCAAACCTCTTTGACAAGGAGTTTAGGATAAGATCCGTGGCTAGCTCATTAGATATGTTGAGATTAAGACGGTTTGCGCGATCAATGAGGCTTTTCATCTTAAGGACATAAGATGAAACGGATTGGGAGTCGTCCATACGACATGCATGAAGCGCTCGAACGGTCTCGAAGCGCTCGACACGTGCTTGTTGAAGGAACATCTCCTTCAATTGCGTGATCATGTCGTATGCAGTATGATGCTCGAAATCCTTTTGGAGTTCGGGTATCATAGTCCCAAGCATTAGGCAAGCGACTTGCACCGAATCGGCGCAATACTTATCCCAATAAGCCATGCCTTCCGTATCATCCTCGTCGGGTTGATCGGGAATGAGGTCTTCCAACACATACGCCTTATCCTCAAGTTTGAGGACAATCCTAAGATTGCGGAACCAATCCATAAAGTTCGTATGGTTGAGTTTGTCTTTCTCGAGGAGAGACCTTAACGATAGGTTGTTCAAGTTAATAGGTGCGTTTTGCATGTTGTTGTTATTGGCGGCCATCTACAAAATTTAACCAAGTTCATTTAAGTATCGATTTTAATTTAACAATCAATACCCTTTAAATCCAATTAATATTTATTAAATTTTAGAATCCAACGATAAACCAAATTTCGGTTAGGTGACCTTTATCCCGTCATTTGATTTAGCTAGGTAGTCATTGTATGACAATTTCAATCCTTTTACAACTTCTAAGTTATGGGATCATGCAATCCTTTTGCATGGCATATTATCCCATCAACGCCTATTTGTTCATCATGCTTCGGTGACCCTAAGTTCATGATTTCAAAATCAAGTCGTCCTACTTGTATAGACATGTAAACTTAGCATACAAGTGGTTAGGTGACCTTTATCCCACAAGTGTGCGAAATTTATCTTAATCATATTAGTTTGCTCATAACGGTTAGGTGACCTTTATCCCATTATAAGTTCCCTAATATTTTTAAGTGTCATACAATAGAATGGCGTTTAAACTTGTTGGCCTAGTGTAAAGGGTTTTAAGTTTTCTTTAATTCTAGTTTGAGAAAATATTTATGCCATACACCAACATGCATTTAGTGTATGGTTTATTTGAAATCCATTTTCAAGTCTAGTAATTTTAGCCAATTACTTGATATAAACCATTTTATATATATGATCCTTATCATGTTCTTAATAACCGTTTATTAATGTCCTTTTAGCCGTTTTTAATTTAACCAATTAAATTGACGTTTTGCATGTCGTTAATAATTTAACCAATTAAATTGTAGTTATGCTTGTTGTTAACTTGTGTGATAACTTGTTGTAGTAACATACACAATCCACAATCATACATGAAATAAAACAACCACGCATGCAAACAAATGTGTTCACAATCAAGCCGATTTGGTAGACATTTGTTTAGCCGAAAACAAATGTCACCGGTTAAGGGTTATAACACTAAGTAGGAGATTTCAAAATCTCCCACTTAATCTTGCATCCAAATGCATCTTCCAAGTCTTCATCTTGTATCTTCATTTTTACAAAAAAATATATCCTAATACATTTTTCTAGAAAATGAAAATACAACCTAATCTATTTTACATACCAAATATAAAATAAATTACATAACCAAAATAATAAAATTACAAACCAAATTGAATGAATATTACAACTACATGAATGAATTACTATTACATACCAAATGAATAGATTAATTCAACCAAACATGCAACCATCCAAACACAAGGTCAAGGCTTGATTGTGAACTCAACATGCAACCAAAATATGACCAAAGTGGAAGACCCAAAACCCATTTTGGGTCCCCAATAATTCGGCCAAAGTGAAGCTCCCACCCAAACCCATTAATTTTTGCATTTTTCATTCATGCATGTACATAAAATGCAAAATATAGCGGGTATAATAAATCATCTCGAAGCATATTCCATCAACTTCGGCTCTAGATACCATTGTTGGGATTTAACAAGTTACAAAATGCTTAAAACATTTTAAGAATCAAATTTTGCGGAAGCATGTAATTACCAATTTTGGACTTGTTAAACTTTAACCAATTAAAGTTAAATCCCAATTAGGATCAAGTTGTGAAACATACTTACAAACTAGAAGCAAGAAAGGAGTTTATACCTATTCCTAGCTAGTTGATAGATGATGAAGATGATGATGAATGGAGCTCCAAAAGTATGAAACCTTTAGTAGATATACCCCAAACTTTGCACCAACACCTTGTACTTTGGTTAGGATTTGATAACACTTGAATATAGCTTGCAAAAATTAAATTTGTGAACCACCTTTAGCCCCTAAACCCCACGGCATATAGCAGCAGATTGGGAGAGTTTTTTGCAGTTTTTTGTGATGTGTAATTGCATGTATGTATCTCAAAGTGAGTCAAGATGCTCCTATATGGAAATGAGAAAGTATGACCATGTGTTGGAGTCTTTAGCATGCCTACTTACAACTCCTAGGCCACTCCCTTTTTCTTTATAAAATAATACTTGAACTAATTTATAACCATGCATGTTTTATAAACTTATTTTATAAAATTAGATTTTATAAAACAAATTTCATAAACTTGCATTTTATAAATTATGTATGTATTATTTATAAAACCAAATGTATAAAATTCCATATTATTTGTCATGTATACTTTACTTTATAAAACCAATTTTATAAAATGCAACATGACTTAATTATTTAGCCTATAAATAATTAAATCCTTATTATATATAAATCATTCCATGATATATATATATATATATATATATATATATATATATATATATATATATATATATATATACATATATATATATATATATATATATATATATATATATATATACATATACATATCAAGTGAAATTATTTTCAGAAACCATTTTCTTAAAATTCAAGTGTTGCGTAATTTAATCAACGATCCAATCGTTAAGATCAAATACAGATAAGGTGTCGGTAAGCTTGTTATTGGGTATGACCCGACTTGGATCATAACACATTAGCCACATTAATTTAATATGTCTCTCGGGCATACGAAATACCTTCAAATAATCCCTTGAAGGCTTTACAGATTACATAAGTATTTCTTCAATAATATTGAAATTATGAATCAATACTTTGTTATTTGTTGAGGCGTGATGTTGGTTTTCGTTGTATTCTTGTGAATTTCATAGAGTACGAATGATGTTATCTGAAAAGTTTCGGTTACATCAATGATGAAAGTGTACAATCAAATATATACTTGATTTATTAGGAATTGAAATTTGTTGAATTGAGACAGAGATTGTAGTTAACGATGGTTAAATTGCGGGCGAAGGACGTACATTATTGCATATTTGTAATGTGAATTAACCTAGTAGTTGAGATTCACACACAATAGTTTAGCACGGAAAGATTTATTTTTATTTCAATATATATATATATATATATATATATATATATAAAATATACATATAATTTCTTCAGAGGGAATGAGTTAATTCTTCATAACTCGTTGATACAATATACACGTTATTGATTCATAATGATGTCCACAGTGATTCTTTATAACGACTCTCATTGTTTCATTATATATTTCTCATTTTTCCATTCTATACTTTTCCTTATTAAATGCCCAACAATATAATTAAACTTTAATCAATAAAGGTTAAGCGTTAAGAATTATAAAATGCGATAATTAACTTTGTACAAGTTAATAAAAATAATAAGTTAATAAACTTTTGTGAGTAAATATATAACTATAAAGACTTGTGTAATTAAAATAAATAAATAAACTTGGATAATTAAGGGTTATTAAGCTAAATTAAAGTGCAAGGATTAAAGTGAAAATATTAAAACCCTAGCCCATAAAACCCTAGCCGATTTGGAAAGGCAAAATTACCCCTCTACCCCTCCAAATTTTTGGCCCAAATCTCACTCCTAACCCCTTCTCCAAGTTAGACTTGTTCCCTAAGTAATTCCTTATTAAAACCTAATTCCAGAATAATCCTAACACTCCTATAAATAGGGACCTAGGCTAAACCATTCCATTTACCAAATCACAAACAAATCCCTCACTCAAAAATCTCTCTCTTTCTCTCTTGATTTCAGCCCCAAAAACTGAAATACACCACCACCCCATCGAAATCCTTGAGGGTTTCCAAGTAATCTTCAAGTGTTCTTCGCGTTCTTCGTGATCTTCAAGAATCTTCAAGGTGTTCTTCAAGATATTCAAGGCTTTGATCTTTCATCTTCATCGAGTTCTTTTTTTCTTTGTTAATCTTCTTGGATCTTCAAAGGTATAATATAAAACCCTAAACTATTTCCTTAATTCTTTGATCTTTGTTTTAATCTATATTCTTATAAATTCATAAACACATAAACATAAGAACAAACCTAGATCTACATGTAAAAAAAATATATAAATCTATACATGTGTGTGTATGTGTCGACTAGAAAAAAAAGAAGGAAGGAAGTTTTGATCTTTAAAACCCTAGATACACTTAGGAGATTTGTTAGTGTTTGATTAAGGAAACTAAATAAACCTACATATATATACATATAATTCGACATATACATATATATACATGTAAAAATTAAATTTTTGTATACATATATATATATATATATATATATACACGACATCATATACATATATACACTAAAACCGTAAACCCTAAATTAAATTATACTACTTTAATCAAAACCCTAGTTTATTAAAACCCTAATTTACTAAACCCTAATTTATGAAACCCTAGAACATTAATTACTAAACCATAGTTATTAATTACTACTTTAAATAACTAACTCTAATTAATGAAACCCTAATACTACTTATACTATTAATTAACATGTATACACTGTTACTATTATTAACACCTATAACCTACTACTTATATTATAACACGTAAAGACATTTTTGGGATATGTATTAGAGATGTATAGATATTCGAACTTTCTTGACGAATGGTTTCTACGAAACTCTAGGCAGAAGGGTTTGGATTTCCGATTTAAAGGGTCCTATAGCTCAAGCCCCTAGACCTAAAATGGCCATTCGAAGAGAAAGGGGTGATTGGAAGCTTATCTAATACGGCAAGTATCCTAAAATGGAAAACACTCTTAAAGTAGAAACTTTTCTAATTATAGAAACTTACTAAAATAAGGAACCTACTAAAATAAGAAACTTTCTAAAAATGGAAACTTTCTAAAAGTGGAAACTTACTAGGAATAGAAACTTAGTAAAACAAATTATACTTACACACTTAAGCTTAAACACATACTTAAACTTAAACATGGGCAAAACACTTAACTACTCTTAAATGTCAATAGGTTGACTTTCCTGCTCACTCGTCCAACTTTCTATTCCGAGGAATAACTCTCTCTCTACTTACTAAGGTGAACTTCATAGCCCCACTTTATATTTTGCATAACTTACTTACTTTACTTGGGGTGAAACACATGCTGTTTTTACTTTTTACAACTTAGACACAAGTACCAAACTGTTAAACTATGCTATACCCGGCTATGTCCGACTAAGTCTCTACAGTGATATTTTTAATTGCTGCGACATGCTTAATTATTAGGGGTAGGCCTATCGGGAGTAACGTCCTCGATACATTTGACTAAGTCTTTGTATTACTTGATAATGAAATTAAAACCGACAAGGACAGACACAACTTGTCATGGGGCAAACTTAAACGTTTAGTCTAAATTTCATGCTTTGGCATAACTTTTTAATCCTGTGGGAGATCAACTTTACAAACTAAATCTTGTGGTCTAAAAAAACGGTCAAACTTTTGTTAAACCTATGAACTTCACTCAACCTTTTTGGTTGACACTTTAGCATGTTTTGTCTCAGGTGCTGTTTGATTCAAGCTTACTTATCTACTGCTTATGTGATGCTACTTAGACATAGGATCAAGAAATTATCGCATTTACTACTGTTGCATTTAAACAATTACTTTATTCCTTGTAATGACATTTCATTTTCTGCTGGCTACTCATTGAAGTTAATTTTCTCATTTAGTATTGTTCTCATTATTATAATATGTTGGTATATTTTGATATTAAGTCACATTTCGCCCAGGCCCTAACTGGGGGTGTGATAGATTGGTATCAGAGCCAGGTTGTTATAGAGAACCAGGATTGCATCTTTATGTGTGCCTTATTTGCTAGCTAGGGTGCCTTAGCAATCTAGGAAACTATAACCTTTCCTGCCTTAGACTTTAAAGCACTTAGGATTGCCCTATAATCTTAACATTTATGCTTTCCTAAACTTGACTAAAAGATTAATCAAAGTCTCTTTCCTAATGATAGGATGTCATGCTCAAGCATTAATAAAACAACTCTATTCAAGCCAACCGAAGAAGATACTAAAGGGTCTTCTACTGAAAAATCAGTCCAAAGTCCACCCTATGGCTTTGGTGGTCCTCGCTCACCAAACTATAGTCCACCTGCTTCTCCTGAATTTCACCCAACTCAAGGATCTGAAAGCGAAGGAGAAAGCCCTGCTGATTCTGCTGACTCTGGCTCTTTTCACTCATTGGTGCATAAACCGATGAGTACTCCCGAATGGGATGCTATTCAAGCTCTCCCTAACTACGACAGCGACTTCTCAAATTATGAACCTGAAGAAGAACCAATTGAAGAATCGTCTGAAAACTTAACCGTAAAGAGAAAGCAACCCGAACCCGCTACCAGTCCATTATTTTGTAATAACATGGAGCACATAAGGGTAAAGTCTGATATCCTCAGCCTTCAGAGTAGTTGCGAGAAGAATAGGGAGTTTAGTAGACGTCATATTGCTTGAATAGAAGTGCGTCTAAACAACCTAGAAAAAGAAAACAAAATCTTGAAGAAAATTATCAAAGAATCTCTCGAATCTCAAACCAAAAGGCTAGAGAAACTTGTGAAGGATAACATGGAAAAAGTGATGAAGGAGTTTGAGGACGAGAAGAAGAAATATGAAGACTATTTCAATCTTAATATTCTTTAGTTATCTTTCCTATTTTTCCATCTATGTAAAGGCTATGCCTTAAAACTATTTCTATTTCTGAATCGTGTATTAAAAAGGCTTATTTAATGCCTCGTTCTTTAATAAAATAAAGTGTTTTATATATATCATGTGATATCAATACTTTATCTTATTCCTACTTGTAATTTCTCAACCCTATAATTTGTTAACTTATCCGACTTATGTTCACTTATGTAGCGACATCATGGTTCGTCCAGCTGCACCTACTGTTAACAATATCGTATTGACTACTGAGCAATTCCAACAACTACTCACTGCCACACAAGGCAACAATCAAGCTAACAATGTTAATCCGCAACCGAAACCTTGTTCCTACAAGAATTTTTCAAACTGTCACCCTCATGCGTTCAAAGGAAATGAAGAAGCTGTCGAGCTAGTTCACTGGTTCGAGAAGATGGAATCAATTTTCCGTATTTGCAACTGTGGAGAGGACGATCGAGTAAAGTATGCCACTAGCTCATTAGGTGGTAATGCTTTAACTTGGTGGTTAGCTCATGCCAAGTCTGTAGGGATTGACAATGCTAATGCAATTCCATGGGATGAACTCAAAAGCATGATGGTCAACAAATTCTGCCCAAGGAGTCAAGTTCAGAAACTTGAAGCTGAGTTCTGGGAACTCAAGGTCAAGGGTACTGATATTGAGAACTACACCAATCGTTATTTGGAACTTTCTACTTTATGTCCTGAGATGTTTCCTACCGAAGCTAGAAGAATTGAGCAGTATATTGAAGGTCTTCCTGAGGATGTTCAAGGGAATGTTATAGCTTCCGAGAAGGTTACTCTGGATACTGTGATTCTTATGGCACAAAATCTGATGTTGGCAAAGAGAAGAAGAGCGTCGGCTAATAAGCAGGTTGAAACCAAGGGTAATGATGGTAAGAGGAAGTTTGAGTCATCTCAAGGTTCGGCTCAGAATGATAATAAGAAGCCTGCGGATGATACAAGGTCGAATTATAAGGGTACTTATCCCTTCTGTATTCGTTGTGAAAGGCATCACCCGTGGAAGTGTACTGCGGTTTGTGCGTTGTGTAAGAAAGTGGGACACGTTGCTAAGACGTGTAAGACTCATCCAAAGGATAAAGCTATTGTTCCAGCCAAAGCTCCTCCAACCTGCTATACTTGTGGAGAAAAGGGACACATTAGTCCTAATTGTCCTAAGAAGAAGGATAATCCCGCTACTGGAGCTAATACTACTGCTGCGAAGGGTCGTGCATTTGTTATTACTGCTACTAAAGCTTGAGATGAGGATGAGGTCATCACAGGTACGTATCTTGTCAATAATTGTTATGCAACTATTTTATTCGATACTGGTGCCGACCGAAGTTACGTGTCTAGTGATTTTTGTACCCTATTTACTGAAAAGCCTCAACCCTTAGAAACTAAATGATTAGTAGAAGTAGCCAATGGAAAGATCATGCAAGTTGATAAAATCTATAGAAACTGCAACTTAATCTTAGCCGATAAGGAATTTAAGATAGACCTTTTGCCGGTCGAGCTCGGAAGTTTTGACGTCGTAGTTGGAATGGATTGGTTACGTCCATTACATGCTGCTATCATGTGTTACGATAAAACTGTTCATGTTCCATTGGGAAATGGAGAGACTCTCATCATCCAAGGTGAAAAGGGTGGTTCCAATCTCAACATCATCTCTTGTATTAAAACTCGCAAATACCTTATGAAAGGTTATCTAGCTATTCTAGCTCACGTTAAGATGATTGAATCGAAAGAGAATCGTATTGAAGATGTACTAGTAGTTAAAGACTTTCCCGATGTATTTCCCCGAAGATCTTCCTGGTCTTCCACCTCCTCGACAAGTTGAATTTCAAATTGATTTAACTCTCGGTGCTGCTCCTATTGCTAAAGCTCCGCATCATTTAGCACCCTCTGAGATGAAGGAATTATCCAACCAGCTCCAAGAACTATTGGATAAAGGTTTCATTCATCCTAGCTCGTCCCCATGGGGAGCTCCTATTCTGTTTGTTAAGAAGAAAGATGGTACGTTAAGGATGTGTATTGATTATCGCGAACTTAACAAGCTTACTATTAAGAACCGTTATCCGTTGCCACGTATCGATGATCTATTTGACCAACTTCAAGGGTCAAGCATCTATTCAAAGATTGATTTTAGATCTGGTTATCACCAACTCCAAGTCAAGGAATCCGATATTCCTAAGACTGTTTTCCGTACTCGATATGGACATTATGAATTCTGTGTCATGCCTTTTGGTTTGACCAATGCTCCTGCTGTATTCATGGATCTTATGAATCGTGTCTGCAAGCCTTACCTCGATAAATTCATTATTGTGTTCATTGACGATATTTTGATCTATTCCAAGAGTGAGAAAGAACATGAGCAACATTTGCGTATGATTTTTGAACTCTTAAGAAAGGAACAACTCTATGCTAAATTTTCTAAGTGAGAGTTTTAGCTCAAAACCGTACAATTCCTTGGACATGTTGTTGATAGAGACGGAATACATGTCGATCCAGCTAAGATTGCTGCTATTCAGAACTGGGAGATACCAAAGACTGCGAAGCATATTCGCCAATTTTTGAGACTTGCCGGTTACTATCGAAGGTTCATAAAAGATTTTTCTCTCATTGCTAAACCTCTTACGAAGATAACTCAAAAAGGGAAGAAATTTGAGTAGTCCGAAGAACAGGAATCTGCTTTTAAGATTCTGAAGGAGAAATTGACCACAGCCCCGATTCTATCTTTACCTGAAGGTACTGACGACTTTGTTGTTTACTGTAATGCTTCGAAGCAAGGCTTTGGTTGTGTTCTAATGCAACGTGAAAAAGTTATTGGCTACACATCTAGGCAGTTGAAGAAACATGAAGAGAACTATACCACACATGACCTTGAGTTAGGTGCCGTGGTATTTGCATTAAAGATATGGAGACATTATTTGTATGGTACCCATTTTATGGTGTACACTGATCATAAAAGTCTTCGACACATCTTTGATCAAAAACAGCTGAACATGAGGCAAAGCCGATGGCTCGAGTTATTGAACGATTATCACTGTGAGCTGAAATATCATCCTGGCAAGGCGAATGTAGTTGCCGATGCCCTTAGTCGGAAAGACGATGTTAAACGTGTTCGTGCTCTAAACCTGAAAATCAAATCAAATCTTATCTCACAAATCTGTGAAGCTCAATTGGAAGCCATTAAACCGACACTTATCGAAGGTGAAGGACCCATTGGTTTTGAGAATCAACTTCAAGTGAAAGCTAATGGTACACGGTACTTTGGCAATAGAATTTGGGTTCCTCGTTTTAGTAATCTTCGTGAACTAGTCTTGGATGAAGCTCATAAGACTAGATATTCTATTCATCCCGGTTCCGGTAAAATGTATCATGATGTGAAGCAATTTTACTGGTGGCCTAACATGAAAGCCGACATTGCTACTTATGTTAGTAAGTGTCTTACTTGTTTGAAGGACAAGGCCGAACATCAAAAGCCTTCTGGTCTGTTGACACAACCCGATATTCCGCAGTGGAAGTGGGAGTGCATCACTATGGACTTTGTTACTAAGTTGCCTAAGACTGCGAACGGTAATGATACTATTTGGGTCGTAGTTGATCGTCTTACTAAATCTGCACATTTCATACCGATTAAGGAAACTGACAAGATGGAGAGATTAGCACAGCTTTATATTAAAGAAATCGTCTCACGTCATGGTGTTCCTATTTCGATTATTTCTGACCGCGACAGTCGATTCGTTTCCCGATTTTGGAAAACTTTACAATCTGCTCTTGGAACTCAATTCGACATGAGTACAGCCTATCATCCTCAAACTGATGGTCAAAGTGAATGGACTATTCAAACCATGGAAGATATGCTACGTGCTTGTGCAATCGATTTCGGCAAAGGATGGGATAGACATCTACCTTTGGTTGAATTTTCTTACAACAACAGTTATCACCCTAGCATTAAAGCTGCACCTTTTGAAGCTTTGTATGGACGGAAGTGTAGATCCCCTATGTGTTGGGATGAACTTGAGGACAGTCATTTAACTGGTCCTGAAATTATCCACGAAACTACCGAAAAGATCGTTCAGATTAAGCAACGTTTAGAAACTGCCCGTAGCCGACAAAAGAGCTATGCCGATAAGAAACGAAAAGACATCGAATACCAAGTTGGAGATAAAGTCATGTTGAAAGTATCCCCTTGGAAAGGTGTTGTCCGCTTCGGTAAGCGAAGTAAACTCAGCCCACGGTATGTTGGACCATTCACAATCACTGAAAGAGTCGGTCATGTGGCATATCGATTAGAACTACCAACCGAACTCAGTCAAGTACATGATGTGTTTCATGTCTCAAATCTTAAACGGTGTCTTGCTGATGACACTGATAATGCTAAAAACAAACATATATTTCATAGCATTATTCCTCAAGAAATACAAGCTTTTAGTTGCAATTGTTCTATTTACAAGTGATATTCGTTTAAATAATAAAAGGTGAAGATAAAAGACAAATTCGACGAATTGAAGACGCAAACGACCAAAAAGCTCAAAAGTACAAAATACAATCAAAGAGGTTCCAATTATTGATAAGAAACATCTCGAAATTACAAGAGTACAAGATTCAAAACGTAAAGTACAAGATATTAAATTGTACGCAAGGACGTTCGAAAATTCGGAACCGGGACCAAAGTCAACTCTCAACGCTCGACGCAACGGACTAAAAATTACAAGTTAACTATGTATATAAATATAATATAATATAATATATAATTAATTATATAAATTATATATTTTTTATATTTATATAATAAACCATCGGCAAAGAAGATCCAAACTTGTGTGAGCTGTAAAAGCAAACTCCGCGAGTTGCGGAGTTTGTAGTGAAAAAATACCGTGACTCGCGGAGCCTCCCTGGACAAAAATGCCTATAAAATCCAGCGCAATTCGACGTTTTAAATATCCTTATATCTTTTTCCTTCTTCATCATACGTAAATTATATATATATATATATATATATATATATATATATATATATATATATATATATATATATATATATATATATATATATATATATATATATATATATATATATATATATATATATATATATATATATTTTAATTTTAATTTTAATTTTAAATCCTAATAATAAGGGTATGTTAGCGAATGTTGTAAGGGTGTAAGTCGAAATTCTGTCCGTGTAACTATTTTTAATCATTGTAAGTTATGTTCAACCTTTTTAATTTAATGTCTCGTAGCTAAGTTATTATTATGCTTATTTAAATCGAAGTAATCATGATGTTGGACTAATTACTAAAATTGGGTAATTGGGCTTTGTACCATAATTGAGGTTTGGACAAAAGAACGATACTTGTGGAAATTAGACTATGGGTTATTAATGGGCTTTATATTTGTTTAACTAAATGATAGTTTGTTAATTTTAATATAAAGATTTACAATTGGACATCCCTATAAATAACCATATACACTCGATCGGATACGATGGGCGGGATATTTATATGTACGAATAATCGTTCATTTAACCGGACACAGGAATGAATTAATAGTCTATGGAATTATTAAAACAGGGGTGAAATTATGTACAAGGACACTTGGCATAATTGATAACAAAGTATTAAAACCTTGTTATAGTTTAAGTCCCCAATTAGTTAGAATATTTGACTTCGGGTATAAGGATAATTTGACGAGGATACTCGCACTTTATATTTATGACTGATGGACTGTTATGGACAAAAACCAGACGGACAAATTAAATAATCCAGGATAAAGGACAATTAACCCATGTGCATAAAACTAAAATCTACACGTCAAACATCATGATTACAGTAGTTTAAATAAGCATAATTATTTTATTTCATATTTAATTTCCTTTATTTTATATTTAATTGCACTTCTAATTATCGCACTTTTATTTATTGTCATTGTATTTAATTGCACTTTTAATTAACGCACTTTTTAATTATTGTATTTTATTTCATCGCACTTTTATTTATCGCAATTTCATTATCGTTATTTACTTTACGCTTTAAATTAAGTCTTGTCTTTTATTTATTTAATATTTTACATTAGGTTTTAACTGCGACTAAAGTTTTAAAATCGACAAACTGGTCATTAAACGGTAAAAACCCCCCTTTATAATAATAATATTACTTATATATATATATTTGTATTTTTATAAATAAAAACTAATATAGCGTTAAGCTTTGGTTAAAGATTTTTCCCTGTGGAACGAACCGGACTTACTAAAAACTACACTACTGTACGATTAGGTACACTGCCTATAAGTGTTGTAGCAAGGTTTAAGTATATCCATTCTATAAATAAATAAATATCTTGTGTAAAATTGTATCGTATTTAATAGTTTTTTCTTGTAAAATTTAATAGTATTTTATACCCCTTAGCTTTAACATCAAGTATTTTTGGCGCCGCTGCCGGGGAATCGATTTCTTGCCTAAAAGCCGGAAGCGCAACGCTAATATAAAAAAAAAAGATTTTTATTTTTTAGTTTACTTTTATAAAAATACGTTTTTGTAAAAATACGTTTTAAATATTCCAAAATATAAAAAGAAAAACAAAAATATAAATATTTTTAAGAGTTTGTTAAATATTTAAGTTTTATAAAGTTTCTTTATTTTTATTTTATAAAAATATAAGTTTTATTTAAATATTTTGTGTTTATTTAAAACATAAAATCAAAAACCGAAAAAAATATTTATAAATTTATTTTTAAGATTTTTATTTATAAAATTATAAGTATCTTTATTTTTATTTTAGTTTTTAAAATATAAGTTTTATTTATATTCTAATTAAATTAAAAACAAAAAAATAAAAAAATATAAATATTAAAAACCGAAACCTGTCAAACGAAAGCACCTTATCTGAAATTTCAAACCCCGCGACTCGCGGAGTTTGTTGCCAGGTGGAACCGCAACTCGCGGAGTTTACCCTGACGCGCCTGACAGAACCCTAATCAGCATTTAATACGGAGTTTGTTATTATTATTATTATTATAAAAACCCTAATTAGGTTTTGTTAATTAATTAATTTAGTTTAGTTTTAATTATTTTATATATTTAGTTTAATTAGTTTAATTAAATTGTAAAATTAATAGTTTTAATAAATAAATAATATAAAAATAATATTTTTATAAAAATTGTAATTTTTACAACTTTTAGTATATTTTTATATTTTGTCCCTTTTTATTTGTTTTAGCATAATTTTTTGTATTTTTCGCTCGTAGCTAGTTTTAAGTCTAGTATTTTTCCGTAGCTTATTTTTATTTATAGATTTTTAGGATTTGCCGTAAAATCCCTTAAGTGCTTTTTCTTTAGACTAAGATTTAGGTGCTTTAGAATTTTGCGATGCCTTTTTAAGTTTTAGTACCTTTTTAAGTTATTGCCATTTGGGATATAGTTTTACTTGTAAGCCTTAATATTTTTAGACGCAACTTTTAGTTTTTAGTTTCTTTTTAAGTTTCAACACACTACTTTCTTATTTTTATTTTTTTTATTTTTTCGACGCCTTTTACCTATGTATCAATTATCACTCCAATTAGTAATCTCAATTTGCAATTTTAATTTTAAGTTAGTGATAGTAATAAGGTTGGGTTAGTCGAGTGTTTTAAAGTTTTATAGTCATTTTCTTTTTCTTTCTTATTTTTCGACGCCTTTTATTTTTCAACCCTTTTCTTTTTCGACCTTCCTCGACACGCTCTTTTTCTTTCTTATTTCTCGCAATTCTAGTTTTAGGACATAGATTTTTATTCTACTTCTTATCTAAATTTCTTAAAATTACGAAAATTTATTTTAAGTGGTTAAATTGATAGACATCAAAATTTTCTGGTTCGTAGTAATAGTTGGATTTGTACGTGGACCGGGTTATTGGAGCCAAACAGTACTCAATTATATTGAGACCAAACGAATCCTGCCCCTCTGCTGCATCTTTTGGCTATTCGAAACGTGGGCAAAATCAGAAAAGTCTATTAATTGGATAACTTATATAATTTTTCTTTCCTTTTAAAAACTAATAGGATATTCAGTGAATGCACCGAGCAAGACGTTCACCACCTTTTTTACGTTCACCACCAGTAACCAGATCAAGACATCTAGCTAATATTACCGCCGTTGATTTTTCTTTAGAATCGTCATCCAGTCGACCAAGTACTCCAATTCAAATTTCCGATAATCCATTTTTTGAACCCGACCTCACAATTGAGAATCCGGAGAATATTCAGGGACGATTCATAGATCCTGAACCATTAATTTTTCCTCCGGAACCATCAATCATTCAAACAGAGATTGTTGAGGAACGAACCATTAAATCAGAATCCTCTAGTGATTCAGATTCAACAAATTCAATTATGGAGAATCTGGAACCTCTAAGTATGGAAGACTAAATGAGAGCTAAACGCACTGGCCAAGGTCACGCAATTACTCATCCTGACATTAATGCGCCAGATTATGAAATCAAAGGACAAATTCTACATATGGTGACTAATCAATGCCAATTTAGTGGTGCGCCGAAGGAAGATCCAAATGAACATCTTCGTACCTTTAATAGGATCTGCACACAATTTAAAATCCGAGAAGTTGAGGATGAATAGATATATCTCATGTTATTTCCCTGGACTTTAAAGGGAGAAGCCAAAGATTGGTTGGAATCATTACCTGAAGGGGCGATTGATACATGGGACGTTTTAGTTGAAAAATTTCTTAAACAATTCTTTCCGGCATCTAAAGCCGTAAGACTTCAAGGAGAAATTGTTACGTTCACACAGAAACCAAATGAAACTCTATATGAGGCATGGACCAGATTTGGAAAGTTATTAAGAGGATGTCCGCAACATGGTTTAGACACCTGTCAAATAGTACAAATATTCTACCAAGGATGCGACATCACTACAAGGAAAGACATCGATATAGCAGCTGGTGGTTGTATTATGAAGAAAACAGAAACTGATGCTTACAAAATTATTGATAACACTGCTTCCCACTCACATGAGTGGCACCAAGAAAAAGATATCGTCAGATCATCTAAAGCAGCTAGAGCCGATTCTAGCCATGACTTAGATTCCATTTCTGCAAAGATAGACGCTGTCGAGAGACGAATGGAAAAGATGACTAAAGATATTCACTCAATACGAATTAGTTGTGAGCAGTGTGGAGGAGCACATTTGATAAAAGATTGTCTTAGTATTGAGCTAACGATGGAACAAAGAGAGAATATTTCATACATAAACCAAAGGCCTGAAAATAATTATCAGAATAATTATCAACCGCCAAGACCGATTTACAATCAAAACCAGAATTATAATCGAAATATTCCATACAACAACCAACAAGGTCCTAGCAATCAACAAGTGTCTAATAATACTTACAATCAACAAAGACCTAATTTTCAAAACAAACCACCAAAAACCGATGATAAAAAGCCAAATTTAGAAGATATGATGACGAAGCTAGTTGAAACTCAAACGCAGTTTTTCACATCTCAAAAACAAACCAATGAACAAAATGCTCAAGCATTTAGAAATCAACAAGCTTCTATTCAAAATTTGGAACAAGAAGTAAGTAACCTAGCAAGGTTAATAGGTGAAAGAAAATCGGGAAGTTTACCTAGTGATACAAATGCTAACCCCCGGAATGAAACATCTAAAGCCATTACCACAAGAAGTGGTATTACACTTAAACCACCTGAAATACCTGTAACTTCTGATGAAGCTATTCCTACTCCACAAGAACCACAACCTGAACAAGATAAGGAAAAAGAACCGGTAGTTGAAAAGGTTAATGAAGATAACACAGTTAAGGATAAACCTTATGTTAAACCATACCAACCACCACTTCCTTACCCGAGTAAAATGAAAAAAGAGAAACTTGAAGCCGAGCAATCCAAATTCTTGGATATGTTTAAACAGATAAATGTAAATCTTCCTTTCATTGATGTAATTTCAAGAATGCCTAGATATGCTAAATTCTTGAAAGATCTGATCACAAATAGAAAAGAAAATGGAAGAACTCTCGGCCGTTACTATGAATGCTAATTGTTCAGCAGTGTTGTTGAATAAGATACCAGAAAAATTATCAGATCCAGGAAGTTTCACAATTCCATGTTTTCTGGGTAGTCTTAGTTCAATAGAAGCATTGGCAGACTTAGGTGCTAGTATAAATTTAATGCCGTATTCACTATACACTAAACTAGACCTTGGAGAATTGAAACCAACAAGAATAAGCATACAACTAGCCGATCGATCAATAAAATACCCTAGAGGGATAATGGAGAACATGCTAGTTAAAGTTGGTACTTTAGTATTTCCAGTAGATTTTGTTGTTCTGGACATGGAAGAAGATTCTCAAGTTCCTCTCATATTAGGAAGACCATTCTTAAACACGGCTAAAGCAATGATAGACGTGTTTGGTAAGAAACTGACCCTAAGTATAGAGGACGAGAGTGTTACCTTTTCAGTTGATAGAGCAATGCAACAACCGCAATCTGCAGATGATACATGTTATTATATTCAAACTATAGATTTACATGCAAAATTGTTAGAAGAATTTCCAGAATTACAAGGAACAGGAGAATGTTCTTTAGGAGAAGGAACTGGACCAATTGATGAAACTGAAATGTTAGCTACACTAATGGCTAATGGATATGAACCAACAACAGAAGAAATTCAAATGCTAAAAGAAGAAGACAGATATCGGTACAAATCATCGATAGAAGAACCTTCGACATTAGAGTTAAAGCCACTTCCAAACCATTTGGAATACGCTTATTTACATGGTGAATCTGAATTACCTGTAATAATATTGTCTTCTCTTACTGAAAATGAAAAATCTCAACTCATTTCTGTATTGAAAGCTCATAAACCAGCCATTGCATGGAAGATTCATGATATTAAAGGAATAAGTCCTTCGTATTGCACACATAAAATCCTTATGGAAGAAGGTCATAAAACGTATGTGCAACGCCAACGAAGACTAAATCCTAATATGCAAGGTGTTGTTAAAAAAGAAATTATTAAACTGCTTGATGCAGGTTTAATTTATCTAATTTCTGATAGTCCATGGGTAAGCCCAGTTCAATGCATGCCTAAGAAGGGTGGCATGACTGTCATCACAAATGAGAAAAATGAGCTTATTTCGACTAGGAATGTAACATGATGGCGTGTTTGTATTGATTATAGAAAATTAAATGACGCCACCAGAAAAGATCACTTTCCCTTACCTTTTATTGATTAAATGTTGGAAAGATTAGCCGAAAATAGTTACTATTATTTTCTTGATGGTTTTTCCGGATATTTTCAAATTCCAATAGCACCCGAGGACCAAGAGAAAACCACATTCACGTGCCCTTATGGTACTTTTGCTTACAAACGCATGCCATTTGGACTTTGCAACGCCCCTGCAACCTTTCAAAGGTGCATGATGGCGATTTTTCACGACATGATAGAAGAATGCATGGAAGTTTTCATGGATGACTTTTCAGTCTTCGGTGATACATTTGAATCATGTCTAGTTAATCTGGAACGAATGCTTATTAGATGCGAGGGAGAAATGCCATTTCATGGTTAAAGAAGGCATCGTTCTTGGTCATAAAATCTCAAAGGAAGGAATTGAAGTGGATAGAGCTAAAGTAGATGTAATTGCTAAACTTCCACATCCCACCAATGTTAGAGGAGTTAGGAGTTTTCTAGGGCATGCCGGTTTTTACCGACGTTTCATTAAAGATTTTTCTAAAATTGACACTCCTATGAATAAACTCCTAGAAAAGGATGCTCCATTCGTCTTTTCAGATGAATGCATCAAATCTTTTAATATTCTTAAAGAGAAACTCACTAATGCACCGATCATGATAACACCAAATTGGAATCTACCATTTGAACTTATGTGCGATGCAAGTGATTTTGCAATGGGAGCCGTTTTAGGACAAAGGATTGAAAAACGATTTCAACCTATATATTATGCTAGTAAGACGTTACAAGAGCACAAACAAATTACACAACTACTGAAAAAGAACTCCTTGCTATTGTCTTTGCTTTTGACAAATTTCGTTCATATCTCGTTCTAGCAAAAACGGTGGTCTATACCGACCATTCTGCTCTTAGATACCTATTTTCGAAACAAGATGCCAAACCACGATTAATCTGTTAGATCTTACTCTTACAAGAGTTTGATATTGAAATCCGAGATAAAAGAGGAGCAGAAAATCTCGCCGCTGATCATCTTTCTCGTCTTGAAAATCCCGAATTAGAAGTTCTAAATGAATCGGCTATACAAGACAACTTTCCTGATGAATATCTATTGAAGATAGATTATAATGAAATTCCATAGTTTGCAGACTATGCAAACTACTTAGTATGTGGATTCCTTGAAAAAGGATTATCGTACCAAAAACGAAAGAAATTCTTTAGTGATATAAAACACTATTTATGGGAAGATCCACATTTGTTTAAAAGTTGTCCCGATGGAATAATACGCCGATGTGTATTCGGAAATGAAGCTAGTAAAATCTTAAACCATTGTCACACAGGACCAACAGGAGGGCATTATGGGCCTCAACTCACAGCAAGAAAAGTTTACGATGCTGGATTCTATTGGCCTACAATTTACAAAGACGCACACCTTCTTTGCAAATCCTGTGATGCTTGTCAAAGGGCCGAAAAAATAAGTCAACGTGATGAAATGCCACAAAATGTCATTCAAGTATGTGAAGTATTTGACATTTGGGGTATTGACTTTATGGGTCCATTTCCAAAATCTCATAATAATCTCTATATTCTCGTTGCCATTGATTATGTATCTAAATGGGCGGAAGCACAAGCTCTCCCAACTAACGATGCACGAGTTGTAGTCAACTTTTTAAAACGTCTTTTTGCAAGGTTTGGAACACCGAAAGCTTTAATAAGTGATCGGGGAACTCATTTTTGTAATAATCAACTTGAGAAAGTTCTCAAAAGATATGGAGTAACTCATAAAATCTCCACCGCATATCATCCATAGACAAGTGGACAAGTTGAAAATACCAACCGAGCTTTAAAACGTATTCTAGAGAAAACCGTAGGATCAAATCCGAAGGAATGGTCCATAAAATTGGAGGATGCACTCTGGGCTTTTAGAACAGCCTACAAAACTCCAATTGGAACCACACCTTTTAGACTCGTTTATGGAAAAGCATGTCATCTTCAAGTAGAAATTGAACACAAAGCATTTTGGGCTTTGAAGACATGTAATCTTGATTTACATGAAGCTGGACGTCTACGGTTAAGTCAATTAAACGAATTAGAAGAATTAAGACATGAAGCATACGAAAATTCGTTAATCTATAAGGAAAGAACGAAGAAATGGCATGATAAAAGAATCAGAAGTTCAAAAGAATTTAAAGAAGGAGACAAAGTTCTTCTTTTCAATTCACGATTCAAGCTATTTCCTGGAAAATTGAAATCAAGATGGTCTGGACCATTTATAGTCAAAAGAGTTTTCCCATACGGAACAGTAGAGTTAATAAATTCAAATGGGATTGAATTTAAAGTTAATGGTCACAGAGTTAAACACTACATAGATAGTCCGATGGAAGTCAACAACGAAGTTAATCACAATTTCGATACCACAGCTAACTAAGTGTGGGGAGAATCAAGTCTTTAAAGGATAATATGTATTTCTGTTAGAGTTAGATTTTCTGTTTTCGTGTAGTTCTCGAAAATGGAACCCGAATGGTCTTTCCCTAGCAGACCCTAAAGAACTAGTCTTCTCCCCCCATTCTGAATTTTTATTTTTTTTAGGTTTTTATGAAATGAAGACTTCCTGTGAATTAAACCATGGTCTAATGCTACACGCTTTGATCACTAAACGTAATAATGACACACTTCCAAGTGAAATAGTATCATTAATCAGAGGTAAATTGGACGGAGTAAGAAAAGAATCCAGATGCGAAGATAATAAGTTACAATTTGGTAAAGGAAAATCAAAATCCGCAGCGAAAAGAAGAGAACGACACCTTGAAAAATGTCACAAATGCAGAAAATGGTCACACGAAGGTAAATGTTCAAATAATCAAACCTATTCAAACACCGAATTTGTTACTTTATGCAGAGATGGACCGTTCATATGTTTAGAAGAAAAAACATTAAATGCTCGAGGTTACGCCTATGTAGCCATGGAAAACCAATTAGTCCGACTATCTTATGAGTGGACTAGAGCATATCATTAAGAAATATATTTCACAGGTAAGTTTGTACAGTTTTCATTTTTTATTTTTATTTTTATTTTTAACCTTTTGATAATAAACGCTAATTTGTACGCTATAAAGTATTAAATTGGTATTCGATGAAATTAGGTCTTGCGACCGAAATTATTGATATAATACAAAAATTTATTACATCACTGCGAAATTTAACGTTTATTCTTAAGGTATAAATATCTTTAATCAATCAACCCAAAATATTTTAAAAATTCGTCATGAGTTAAATTAGGTCATGGAACCGAAATTACTTTACCGAAAAGAGGGGCGCATATTTTTAATAATATTTGATTGATTAAAGTGGGATAAAAGCCAAAAAGATTTTTAATTTTATTTTTAATTTGTTTTTAAAATTAATATTAAAATAATATTGTAAACTTGTTAAAATTAAATCAATATATTTAATATTGTAAATATTTGAAAAATTAATATTTTTAATATAAGTTTGTATGTATAAAAACAAAAATATAATTTAAGTTTGGTGTGAATTTTTAATTTTATGCATTTTAAATTTAAGTTTGGTGTGAATTTAAAAACAAAAATTTACTTTATTTCGCTAAGTTAAAAATATGATTTTTAAAATTCGTCGTGGGTTGAAGACTAGGTCGTTGAACCGAAATTGCTTTACCCAAGGGAGGGACGAGAACTTTTATTATCATTATTTTTAATCTTATTGGATTAAAGTATGCCAAAAACATTAAAAAACCCAAAAATCTTTGCTTTTAAAACTGCGCTTTAAATAGACAAATTTTAAAATTTTGTCGAGGTACGGACTAGGACATCGATCCGAAACGACCTCGTTCTAAATAACAAGGGAAACAAATTTTTAAAATTAATTAATATTCGTTTTATAAGTTAAAGATTTAGAAGAAAAAAAAAAATTAAACACCGCGACTCGTGGAGTTTAAAAGGGAGGAATACCGCGACTCGCGGAGGATGAAAAATCCAAAAAAAAATAAAACGCAGAACAGATCAGTCAACACACTCCACACCCACAAAAACTGCGAAAATACACACGAAAACACATCACAAATTCGTATTTTTTCACCATTTTTCATCAAATCTTTCACAAAATCATGTTGAGAAGGATGCTATCAAGGAATTATGTAGCGACCCGACCAAATCATGTTTGACGGCACCGACTACTTAGGTCCCGTTCCTTGGTCATAAGTCTTTATCATGACGTTTGACCAAAATATGTCGCATTTATTTCATAAGTAAAAGGATGTTTCAAGTTTACAAATGTAGTTCAAAAGACTAGTTACATTACAATGTTTAACGTACGAATGAAACCTATGCGACACAATTTAAAGTAGTCTAAAGACGCTCCAACTATGCATGTATACTCGACATCCAAGCAAGTATCAAAAAGAGTGCGGAAGCTTGTATCAAGTAGCTTTCAAGGACCTGCGAAAACATATAGAAAACTGTCAACGAAAACGTTGGTGAAATCATAGGTGTTTTAGTAAACGTTGCATTTGAACCACAAGATTTAATATAATATGATTATCTAAATCATTTGCATTCCAAAGTTGTTATTTGTTTCGCGGGCACCCAATTATCAAACTTAACTGTTTTGCACCCTTTGCGTAGTGTTAGAACATACACTAGACCTGGAAATACATTTCATCCGCTAACGGTAGCGAACCGTCCGAATGAGGCTCGTCAAGCCCATGTGATCACATAATATAAGTTCACGTTTACACCCTGCAAGTGTAACTAATGATAATTGAATTGAGGATTTTCGTTCAAACCCGTACGTGGAATGTTCGTTTTCGTACTTGTGTTCAATGTATAAAAGTATGATACGTATATGTTTCTCATCCCATAGTTTAAAGCATAAAAGTTGTTTGAAAGATGGGACTATGATCTCACCTTGAGTGCACGTATGAAAAGTACTTCACAAAGTAACGTGTGCGAAGAATAATGCTAGTCTTGACCTAAACAAATAGGTCATATCAATAACGGTAAACACGATAGGTCAAAGATGTTCAATTAGTCCTATGGCTCGTTACGACTCGATTATGTAGCATGTGAAATCAAATTGTCAAGTTCCATGCAAGATACAAGTATAGAAACAAGTTAGGAAGGTTGCATAATCATTTGGTTAAGTTTGACAAAAAGTCAAACTTTGGTCGGTCAAAGTCAATGAAAAAGTCAACACGTTCGGGTCGGGTCCCGAACTATTTTTCTGAGGTTTTTAATCATATATGAGCATGTTAGAACAAGTTACATGTGAATCGGAGGTGCGTAGCATAGCAAACATTATTCAAAAATCGACAAAGTTGGACAGACCACTTTGGCGCGTCGCGCGGGTATATGGCGCGCCGCGCCATTACCTGTGCAGAGAATTCTGGCAGTTTTTAAGTTTTATGCACGAACCTAACTTCAACCAATCACCATTTATGACCCGAAAACAACCAAAGCATGTATCTTATATCATCGAAAAGGTATTTTGACAAGGAAAACAACTAAACACATTTCATCCATCACATTTACTTTTACAACAACCAAAATCACATTCAAAGTTCCTCATTAAATGCACTCAAGTTCATAAATGAAATTCGATGATTCGGCAACCAATTTATATGAATGATATGCCGTTTCGAAGGTGATCAAGCATACAATACAACCTAACACTTACAAATAACATTTCATGTCATTCAAAGCATCAAAAGTTCATTTCAAGTTCATCAAACCCTAACCCAAATCCACCAAAACCAATAATCAAGTTTATGAAGTTTTCGAAAACAACCTACACATCAAATTGAAGCTAGTGCTACTAGTAATACATTTAATACTTGCACTTTACCATAACAACAACATTTAAGCAACCAAATTACCAAATCAAACACACCAAAGTTCATATTTAAGCTAGTTACTTCAAATAACGAAATCGAGCATATAAATCATAAAATCATGTTAGACTTGAGCCATAGACACTAATTAACAACTTTATAAGTTAAAAACATCAAGAACACAAAATCTAGTGATTTTAGAAAGTTACCCAAACTTGATGAAATCGATATGGAATCGAAGAGGAAGATGAGAGGATTCCGAATATGCAATTTGTTTAGATGGATGCTTGCTCGATTTGATTTGGATGATGAATCCTTGAAGAGGTGTTTGAGAGATTTGGTGAAAGTATTAGAGAAAATGGAAAAAGAAAAGGAATTAATGAATGGATGAGAGTGAAGGGTTGACTAGTTGACCTAGTCACCTCTTTGCTCTCTTGGCAACAATGGTCCCTCTAGTTCGGTTGCGGGTGCGTGAATTACCTAAACGAGATTTTAAAACGCGTATTAACCGGAGATGTTATAAACATATAACGGGATTTAAATAGTTAAACGAAAAAGTAAACGGAAAAAGGCGGGATGTTACATTACCTACTCCTTAAAAGAAATTTCGTCCCGAAATTTAAGTAGGCGTAGTAGTTGTTGTTTCTTCCTCGGGATCTTGCGTTTCCGGAGCCGGGAATAAATGAGGGTATTTCTTTTGCATTTGATCTTGCCTTTCCCAAGTAAACTCGGGTCCCCTTTTGGCATTCCAACGGACTTTAACAATCGGAATTCGGCTTTGTTTCAATGTCTTGACGGAGGTGTCCACAATTTCAACCGGTTCCTCCACAAAATGAAGTTTGTCATCAATAGTAAGTTCCTAGAGAGGGATGACGATATCGGGTTCGTCAAGACACTTTTTCAAGTTAGATACATGGAAGGTAGGATGAACGGAGTTCAATTGAGGCGGAAGATCTAAACGATAAGCAACGGTTCCAATACGCTCCAAGATTTCGAAAGGACCAATATACCGCGGATTTAGCTTCCCGCATTTCCCAAAACGGATTACACATTTCCAAGGTGCGACTTTTAACATGACGCGGTCACCGACTTGAAATTCAAGGTCGTTGCGTCTTTTGTCGGTATAGCACTTTTGACGACTCCGGGCCGTCCGAAGCCTATCTCGGATTTGAACGATCTTTTCGGTGGTTTCGTGAATGAGTTCGGGTCCGGTGATTTGTACGTCGCCTACTTCGGCCCAGCAAAGAGGAGAACGGTATTTTCGGCCATATAATGCTTCGAATGGGGCGGCTTTTATACTCGCGTGATAACTATTATTGTAAGAGAACTCGGTGATAGGTAAGTGCTTGTCCCAAGCTTTTCCAAAATCAACCACGCAAGATCGTAACATGTCCTCTAAGGTTTGAATTGTACGTTCGCTTTGTCCAGCGGTTTGAGGATGATATGCGGTGCTCATGTCTAAACGCGTTCCCAACGTTTCTTGCAAGGTACGCCAAAAACTAGAAACAAAACGGCCATCTCGGTCGGAGATAATCGATAAAGGTACACCGTGTCGAGCTACGATCTACTTTATGTAAAGTTGTGCAAGTTTCTCCATTTTGTCGGTTTCTTTCATAGCGAGAAAGTGTGCGGATTTGGTGAGACGGTCAACAATAACCCAAATGGTATCATAACCGCCTGTCGTTTTTGGTAACTTGGTGATGAAGTCCATCGTTATTCTTTCCCACTTCCATTGCGGGATTTCGGGTTGTTAAAGTAACCCGGACGGTCTTTGGTGTTCGGCTTTGACTTTGGAACATGTCAAACACTTGGCAACATAAGTAGCTACGTCCCTTTTGATGTTCGGCCACCAATATAGTTGTTTAAGGTCGTGGTACATCTTATTGGCACAGGGGTGAATCGAGTATCGCGACTTATGGGCTTCATCTAAAATAAGGCTTCGTAGGTCCCCATAACTAGGCACCCAAATCCTTCCGGCGAAATATCGGAGTCCGGTCTCTCTAATTTCGAATCGAGAGATGAGAATGTTCAAGAGCTCGTGTGAAACGTTTTCATCCTTGAGATCCTCATCTTGGGCTACCCGAATTTGGCTATTAAGGTTGGTGTGGATGGTGATGTTTAAGGCTCGGACACGAAGAGGCACCGCTCTTTCTTTTCGACTTAAGGCATCGGCTACTACATTTGCCTTCCCGTGATGGTAACGAAGCTCGCAATCGTAATCGTTTAAGGTTTCAATCTACCTTCGTTGTCTCATGTTTAGTTGCTTTTGGTCGAAGATGTGTTGGAGACTTTTGTGATCGATAAAGATAGTACTCTTGGTTCCATAAAGATAGTGTCTCCAAATTTTAAGTGCAAAGACAACGGCTCCGAGTTCGAGATCATGTGTCGGGTAGTTTCGTTCATGAATTTTGAGTTGTCGAGAAGCATAAGAAATGACTTTCGTTCATTGCATCAGCACACACCTAAAACCATGTTTCGAGGCGTCGCAATACACAACAAAATCGTCATTGCCTTCGGGAAGTGACAAGATAGGTGTGGTGGTTAGCTGAAATGTCCCATTCTTATTGATTAAAAACGTTCCATATTAATTGATTTCGTTACGAGGTTTTGACCTCTATATGAGACGTTTTTCAAAGACTGCATTCATTTTAAAACAAACCATAACCTTTATTTCATCAATAAAGGTTTAAAAAGCTTTACATAGATTATCAAATAATGATAATCTAAAATATCCTGTTTACACACGACCATTACATAATGGTTTACAATACAAATATGTTACAACAAAATAAGTTTCTTGAATGCAGTTTTTACACAATATCATACAAGCATGGACTCCAAATCTCGTCTTTATTTAAGTATGCGACAGCGGAAGCTCTTAATAATCACCTGAGAATAAACATGCTTAAAACGTCAACAAAAATGTTGGTGAGTTATAGGTTTAACCTATATATATCAAATCATAATAATAGACCACAAGATTTCATATTTCAATACACATCCCATACATAGAGATAAAAATCATTCATATGGTGAACACCTGGTAACCGACATTAACAAGATGCATATATAAGAATATCCCCATCATTCCGGGACACCCTTCGGATATGATATAAATTTCGAAGTACTAAAGCATCCGGTACTTTGGATGGGGTTTGTTAGGCCCAATAGATCTATCTTTAGGATTCGCGTCAATTAGGGTGTCTGTTCCCTAATTCTTAGATTACCAGACTTAATAAAAAGGGGCATATTCGATTTCGATAATTCAACCATAGAATGTAGTTTCACGTACTTGTGTCTATTTTGTAAATCATTTATAAAACCTGCATGTATTCTCATCCCAAAAATATTAGATTTTAAAAGTGGGACTATAACTCACTTTCACAGATTTTTACTTCGTCGGGAAGTAAGACTTGGCCACTGGTTGATTCACGAACCTATAACAATATATACATATATATCAAAGTATGTTCAAAATATATTTACAACACTTTTAATATATTTTGATGTTTTAATTTATTAAGTCAGATGTCCTCGTTAGTAACCTAAAACTAGTTGTCCACAGTTAGATGTACAGAAATAAATCGATAAATATTATCTTGAATCAATCCACGACCCAGTGTATACGTATCTCAGTATTGATCACAACTCAAACTATATATATTTTGGAATCAACCTCAACCCTGTATAGCTAACTCCAACATTCACATATAGAGTGTCTATGGTTGTTCCGAAATATATATAGATGTGTCGACATGATAGGTCGAAACATTGTATACGTGTCTATGGTATCTCAAGATTACATAATATATAATACAAGTTGATTAAGTTATGGTTGGAATAGATTTGTTACCAATTTTCACGTAGCTAAAATGAGAAAAATTATTCAATCTTGTTTTACCCATAACTTCTTCATTTTAAATCCGTTTTGAGTGAATCAAATTGCTATGGTTTCATATTGAACTCTATTTTATGAATCTAAATAGAAAAAGTATAGGTTTATAGTCGGAAAAATAAGTTACAAGTCATTTTTGTAAAGGTAGTCATTTCAGTCGAAAGAACGACGTCTAGATGACCATTTTAGAAAACATACTTCCACTTTGAGTTTAACCATAATTTTTGGATATAGTTTCATGTTCATAATAAAAATCATTTTCTCAGAATAAAAACTTTTAAATCAAAGTTTATCATAGTTTTTAATTAACTAACCCAAAACAGCCCGCGGTGTTACTACGACGGCGTAAATCCGGTTTTACGGTGTTTTTCGTGTTTCCAGGTTTTAAATCATTAAGTTAGCATATCATATAGATATAGAACATGTGTTTAGTTGATTTTAAAAGTCAAGTTATAAGGATTAACTTTTGTTTGCGAACAAGTTTAGAATTAACTAAACAATGTTCTAGTGATTACAAGTTTAAACCTTCGAATAAGATAGCTTTATATGTATGAATCGAATGATGTTATGAACATCATTACTACCTTAAGTTCCTTGGATAAACCTACTGGAAAAGAGAAAAATGGATATAGCTTCAACGGATCCTTGGATGGCTCGAAGTTCTTGAAGCAGAATCATGACACGAAAACAAGTTCAAGTAAGATCATCACTTGAAATAAGATTGTTATAGTTATAGAAATTGGACCAAAGTTTGAATATGATTATTACCTTGTATTAGAATGATAACCTACTGTAAGAAACAAAGATTTCTTGAGGTTGGATGATCACCTTACAAGATTGGAAGTGAGCTAGCAAACTTGAAAGTATTCTTGATTTTATGTAACTAGAACTTGTAGAATATATGAAGAACACTTAGAACTTGAAGATAGAACTTAAGAGAGATCAATTAGATGAAGAAAATATTGAAGAATGAAAGTGTTTGTAGGTGTTTTTGGTCATTGGTTTATGGATTAGATATAAAGGATATGTAATTTTGTTTTCATGTAAATAAGTCATGAATGATTACTCATATTTTTGTAATTTTATGAGATATTTCATGCTAGTTGCCAAATGATGGTTCCCACATGTGTTAGGTGACTCACATGGGCTGCTAAGAGCTGATCATTGGAGTGTATATACCAATAGTACATACATCTAAAAGCTGTGTATTGTACGAGTACAAATACGGGTGCATACGAGTAGAATTTTTGATGAAACTGAACGAGGATGTAATTGTAAGCATTTTTGTTAAGTAGAAGTATTTTGATAAGTGTATTGAAGTCTTTCAAAAGTGTATAAATACATATTAAAACACTACATGTATATACATTTTAACTGAGTCGTTAAGTCATCGTTAGTCGTTACATGTAAGTGTTGTTTTGAAACCTTTAAGTTAACAATCTTGTTAAATGTTGTTAACCCAATGTTTATAATATCAAATGAGATTTTAAATTATTATATTATCATGATATTATCATGTATGAATATCTCTTAATATGATATATATACATTAAATGTCTTTACAAAGATAATCGTTACATATATGTCTCGTTTAAAAATCATTAAGTTAGTAGTCTTGTTTTTACATATGTAGTTCATTGTTAATATACTTAATGATATTTTTACTTATCATAGTATCATGTTAACTATATATATATATATATATATATATATATATATATATATATATATATATATATATATATATATATATATATATATATATATATATATATATATATATATATATATATATATATATATATATATATATATATATATCCATATATATGTCATCATATAGTTTTTACAAGTTTTAACGTTCGTGAATCACCGGTCAACTTGGGTGGTCAATTGTCTATATGAAACATATTTCAATTAATCAAGTCTTAACAAGTTTGATTGCTTAATATGTTGGAAACATTTAATCATGTAAATATCAATCTCAATTAATATATATAAACATGGAAAAGTTCGGGTCACTACAGTACCTACCCGTTAAATAAATTTCGTCCCAAAATTTTAAGCTGTTGAAGGTGTTGACGAATCTTCTGGAAATAGATGCGGGTATTTCTTCTTCATCTGATCTTCACACTCCCAGGTGAACTCGGGTCCTCTAAGAGCATTCCATCGAACCTTAACAATTGGTATCTTGTTTTGCTTAAGTCTTTTAACCTCACGATCCATTATTTCGACGGGTTCTTCGATGAATTGAAGTTTTTCGTTGATTTGGATTTCATCTAACGGAATAGTGAGATCTTCTTTAGCAAAACATTACTTCAAATTCGAGACGTGGAAAGTGTTATGTACAGCCGCGAGTTGTTGAGGTAACTCAAGTCGGTAAGCTACTGGTCCGACACGATCAATAATCTTGAATGGTCCAATATACCTTGGATTTAATTTCCCTCGTTTACCAAATCGAACAACGCCTTTCCAAGGTGCAACTTTAAGCATGACCATCTCTCCAATTTCAAATTCTATATCTTTTCTTTTAATGTCAGCGTAGCTCTTTTGTCGACTTTGGGCGGTTTTCAACCGTTGTTGAATTTGGATGATCTTCTCGGTAGTTTCTTGTATAATCTCCGGACCCGTAATCTGTCTATCCCCCACTTCACTCCAACAAATCGGAGACCTGCACTTTCTACCATAAAGTGCTTCAAACGGCGCCATCTCAATGCTTGAATGGTAGCTGTTGTTGTAGGAAAATTCTGCTAACGGTAGATGTCGATCCCAACTGTTTTCGAAATCAATAACACATGCTCGTAGCATGTCTTGAAGCGTTTGTATCGTCCTTTCGCTCTGCCCATCAGTTTGTGGATGATAGGCAGTACTCATGTCTAGACGAGTTCCTAATGCTTGCTGTAATGTCTGCCAGAATCTTGAAATAAATCTGCCATCCCTATCAGAGATAATAGAGATTGGTATTCCATGTCTGGAGACGACTTTCTTCAAATACAGTCGTGCTAACTTCTCCATCTTGTCATCTTCTCTTATTGGCAGGAAGTGTGCTGATTTGGTGAGACGATCAACTATTACCCAAATAGTATCAAAACCACTTGCAGTCCTTGGCAATTTAGTGATGAAATCCATGGTAATGTTTTCCCATTTCCATTTTGGGATTTCGGGTTGTTGAAGTAGACCTGATGGTTTCTGATGCTCAGCTTTGACCTTAGAACACGTCAAACATTCTCCTACGTATTTAGCAACATCGGCTTTCATACCCGGCCACCAAAAATGTTTCTTGAGATCCTTGTACATCTTCCCCGCTCCAGGATGTATTGAGTATCTGGTTTTATGAGCTTCTCTAAGTACCATTTCTCTCATATCTCCAAATTCTGGTACCCAAATCCTTTCAGCCCTATACCGGGTTCCGTCATCCCGAATATTAAGATGCTTCTCCGATCCTTTGGGTATTTCATCCTTTAAATTTCCCTCTTTTAAAACTCCTTGTTGTGCCTCCTTTATTTGAGTAGTAAGGTTATTATGAATCATTATATTCATAGATTTTACTCGAATGGGTTCTCTGTCCTTCCTGCTCAAGGCATCGGCTACCACATTTGCCTTCCCCGGGTGGTAACGAATCTCAAAGTCGTAATCATTCAATAATTCAATCCACCTACGCTGCCTCATATTCAGTTGTTTCTGATTAAATATGTGTTGAAGACTTTTGTGGTCGGTATATATAATACTTTTGACCCCATGTAAGTAGTGCCTCCAAGTCTTTAATGCAAAAACAACCGCGCCTAATTCCAAATCATGCGTCGTATAATTTTGTTCGTGAATCTTCAATTGTCTAGACGCATAAGCAATCACCTTCGTTCGTTGCATTAATACACAACCGAGACCTTGCTTTGATGCGTCACAATAAATCACAAAATCATCATTCCCTTCAGGCAATGACAATATAGGTGCCGTAGTTAGCTTTTTCTTCAATAACTGAAACGCTTTCTCTTGTTCATCATTCCATTCAAATTTCTTCCCTTTATGCGTTAATGTAGTCAAGGGTTTTGCTATTCTGGAAAAGTCTTGGATGAACCTTCTGTAGTAACCAGCTAGTCCTAAAACTGGCGTATGTGTTTCGGAGTTTTTGGGGTTTCCCACTTTTCAACAGTTTCTATCTTTGCCGGATCCACCTTAATACCTTCTTTGTTCACTATGTGACCGAGGAATTGAACTTCTTCCAACCAAAATGCACACTTTGAAAACTTAGCGTACAATTCTTCATTCCTCAATACTTTTAACACCTTTCTCAAATGTTCACCGTGTTCTTGGTCATTCTTTGAGTAAATAAGTATGTCATCAATGAAAACAATGACAAACTTGTCAAGTTATGGTCCACACACTCGGTTCATAAGGTCCATGAACACAGCTGGTGCATTAGTTAAACCAAACGGCATGACCATAAACTCGTAATGACCGTAACGTGTTCTGAAAGCAGTCTTTGGAATATCATCTTCTTTCACCCGCATTTGATGATACCCGGAACGTAAGTCAATCTTTGAATAAACAGACGAGCCTTGTAGTTGATCAAATAAGTCGTCGATTCTCGGTAGTGGGTAGCGGTTCTTGATGGTAAGTTTGTTCAACTCTCGGTAGTCGATACACAACCTGAATGTACCATCTTTCTTCTTGACAAACAAAACAGGAGCTCCCCACGGTGATGTGCTTGGTCGAATGAAACCACGCTCTAAAAGTTCTTGTAATTGGCTTTGCAGTTCTTTCATCTCGCTGGGTACGAGTCTGTAAGGAGCACGAGCTATTGGTGCAGCTCCTAGTACAAGATCTATTTGAAATTCAACGGATCGATGTGGGGGTAATCCCGGTAATTCTTTCGGAAATACATCGGGAAATTCTTTTGCAATGGGAACATCATTGATGCTCTTTTCTTCAGTTTGTACTTTCTCGACGTGTGCTAGAACAGCATAGCAACCTTTTCTTATTAGTTTTTGTGCCTTCAAATTACTAATAAGATGTAGCTTCGTGTTGCCCTTTTCTCCGTACACCATTAAGGGTTTTCGTTTTTCTCGTATAATGCGAATTGCATTTTTGTAACAAACGATCTCTGCTTTCACTTCTTTCAACCAGTCCATACCGATTATCACATCAAAACTCCCTAACTCTACTGGTATCAAATCAATCTTAAATGTTTTGCTAACCAGTTTAATTTCTCGATTCCGACATATATTATCTGCTGAAATTAATTTACCATTTGCTAATTCGAGTAAAAATTTACTATCCAAAGGCGTCAATGGACAACTTAATTTAGCACAAAAATCTCTACTCATATAGCTTCTATCCGCACCCGAATCAAATAAAACGTAAGCAGATTTATTGTCAATAAGAAACGTACCCGTAACAAGCTCCGGGTCTTCCTGTGCCTCTGCCGCATTAATATTGAAAACTCTTCCGCGGCCTTGTCCATTCGTGTTCTCCTGGTTCGGGCAATTTCTAATAATGTGGCCCGGTTTTCCACATTTATAATAAACAACATTGGCATAACTTGCTCCGACACTACTTACTCTGCCATTACTCGTTCCGACACCATTTGTTCCTTTCGTTCTATTAACCCCTGGTCCGTAGACCTCACACTTCGCTGCGCTATGACCATTTCTTTTACACTTGTTGCAAAATTTGGTGCAGAACCCCGAGTGATACTTTTCACACCTTTGGCATAGCTGCTTCTGATTGTTGTTGTTGTTGCGGTTATTATTGTTGTTGGGATGATTGTTGTAGTTGCTGTTGTTGTTGTTGTTGTTGTTGTTGTTGTTGTTGTTGTTGTTGTTGTTGTTGGGCCGTTTGTTGTAGTTGCGATTGATGTTGCGATTGTTGGGATAATTGTTGCGATTATTGTTGTAATTGCTGTTGTTGTTGTATTGGTGATTCTTATCACAGTTTTCCTCCCACTTTCTTTTGACTTGCTTCACATTGGCCTCTTCAGCAGTCTGTTCTTTAATTCTTTCTTCAATCTGGTTCACTAGTTTGTGAGCCATTCTACATGCCTGTTGTATGAAGGCGGGCTCGTGTGAACTTATATCTTCTTGGATTCTTTCCGGTAATCCTTTCACAAATGCGTCGATCTTCTCTTCCTCATCTTCGAATGCTCCCGGACACAATAGGCACAATTCTGTGAATCATCTTTCGTACGTGGTAATATCAAATCCTTGGGTTCGTAACCCTCTAAGTTCTGTCTTGAGCTTATTGATCTCGGTTCTGGGACGGTACTTCTCGTTCATCAAGTGCTTGAATGTTGACCATGGTAGTGCGTACGCATCGTCTTGTCCCACTTGCTCTAGATAGGTATTCCACCATGTTAACGTAGAACCTGTGAAGGTATGCGTAGCGTACTTCACTTTGTCCTCTTCAGTACACTTACTTATGGCAAACACCAATTCGACCTTCTCGGTCCACCGTTTCAATCCGATCGGTCCTTCGGTTCCATCAAATTCCAAAGGTTTGCAGGCAGTGAATTCTTTGTAGGTGTATCCTACACGATTTCCTGTACTGCTAGATCCAAGGTTATTGTTGGTATGTAGCGCAGCCTGTACTGCGGCTATGTTTGAAGCTAGAAAAGTACGGAATTCCTCTTCATTCATATTCACGGTGTGTCGAGTAGTCGGTGCCATTTCCTTCAAAATAGTCAAATGGAACAAGTTAATCATACAGAATATTAAGAGTAGTTAATAGTATTTCGTAGCATAATATGAACTCATTTATAAAAGCTTTTTCTTCATATTAGCGTTTTATAAGTTTAAATTCGGGTAGTACCTACCCGTTAAGTTCATACTTAGTAGCTAATATACAATTCAACTACTACAATTCTATATGAAAAACTGATTATAATAATATTTCGCGTTCAAACTTTTACACAATATTTTACAAACTTACAATACCGCTTATTTTAGATATAGCATGAAATATAGCACACAATAAATTTGATACAAGATGGTTGTGAAGATAATTCTAGCTAGTACACAAGTCATTCAGCAAAGGCAATAAAGACACGTAATTCATACGTCCAGAAACAAGTCATGCATTCTGGTTTTACTAGGATTACTTCCCATCCTTGGTCTTGTGGAACATAACCGTTATGGCCGTTGATAAGACAGCGTGTTGTAACGTTGTCAAAGGGACGAGGGTTACGTAATGTCCAACAGTCCCGTAACAATCTAAAAACCTCATTTCTTACCCCAATTACCGACTCCGTCACTTGTGGGAACGTTTTGTTTAATAGTTGTAGCCCGATGTTCTTGTTCTCACTTTGGTGAGAAGCGAACATTACTAATCCGTAAGCATAACATGCTTCTTTATGTTGCATGTTAGCCGCTTTTTCTAAATCACGAAGTCCAATATTCGGATATATTGAGTCAAAATAATTTCTTAACCCATTGCGTAAAATAGCATTTGTGTTCCCCGCAATATATGCGTCAAAGTAAACACATCGTAACTTATGGATTTCCCAATGTGATATCCCCCATCTTTCGAACGAAAGCCTTTTATAAACCAAGGCATTCTTGGAACGTTCTTCGAATGTCTTACAAACTGATCTCGCCTTAAATAGTTGTGTCGAAGAATTCTGACCGACCCTAGACAAGATTTCATCAATCATGTCTCCGGGTAGGTCTCTTAAAATATTGGGTTGTCTATCCATTTTGTGTTTTTATACTATAAAATAGACAAGAGTTAGATTCATAAAAAAAATACTTATTAATACAAGCAATTTTTACATATATCATAAAGCATAAGCACACTATATTACATATATTACACCACACGAATACAACTATCTTATTCCGACTCGCTTGTTTCTTCTTCTTCGGTTTTGGTTCGTTTTGCCAAGTTTCTAGGGATATATGATGTTCCCATAATACGAGCCGTCGTTTTCCACATTGGTTTAGAAAAACCTGGTGGTTTAGAGGTTCCTGGGTCATTGTTACAACTTAAGGACTTCGGGGGTTGACGATACATATAAAGTTCATCGGGGTTGGAATTAGATTTCTCTATTTTTATGCCCTTTCCCTTATTATTTTCTTTTGCCTTTTTAAATTCAGTTGGGGTAATTTCTATAACATCATCGGAATTCTCGTCGGAATCCGATTCATCGGAGAATTGGTAATCCTCCCAATATTTTGCTTCCTTGGCGGAAACACCATTGACCATAATTAACCTTGGTCGGTTGGTTGAGGATTTTCTTTTACTTAACCGTTTTATTATTTCCCCCACCGGTTCTATTTCTTCATCCGGTTCCGATTCTTCTTCCGGTTCCGATTCTTCTTTCGGTTCCGACTCTTCTTCCGGTTCCTCTTCGGGAACTTGTGAATCAGTCCACGAATCATTCCAATTTACATTTGACTCTTCATTATTATTAGGTGAGTCAATGGGACTTGTTCTAGAGGTAGACATCTATCACATAATATCAAACGCGTTAAGAGATTAATATATCACATAATATTCACATGTTAAAAATATATAGTTTCCAACAAAATTTGTTAAGCAATCATTTTTCAAGTAAACACGGTCGAAGTCCAGACTCACTAATGCATCCTAACAAACTCGATAAGACAAACTAATGCAAAATTCTGGTTCTCTAAGACCAACGCTCGGATACCAACTGAAATGTCCCGTTCTTATTGATTAAAAACGTTCCATATTAATTGATTTCGTTGCGAGGTTTTGACCTCTATATGAGACGTTTTTCAAAGACTGCATTCATTTTAAAACAAACCATAACCTTTATTTCATCAATAAAAGTTTAAAAAGCTTTACGTAGATTATCAAATAATGATAATCTAAAATATCCTGTTTACACACGACCATTACATAATGGTTTACAATACAAATATGTTACAACAAAATAAGTTTCTTGAATGCAGTTTTTACACAATATCATACAAGCATGGACTCTAAATCTCGTCCTTATTTAAGTATGCGACAACGGAAGCTCTTAATAATCTCCTGAGAATAAACATGCTTAAAACGTCAACAAAAATGTTGGTGAGTTATAGGTTTAACCTATATATATCAAATCATAATAATAGACCACAAGATTTCATATTTCAATACACATCCCATACATAGAGATAAAAATCATTCATATGGTGAACACCTGGTAACCGACATTAACAAGATGCATATATAAGAATATCCCCATCATTCCGGGACACCCTTCGGATATGATATAAATTTCGAAGTACTAAAGCATCCGGTACTTTGGATGGGGTTTGTTAGGCCCAATAGATCTATCTTTAGGATTCGCGTCAATTAGGGTGTCTATTCCCTAATTCTTAGATTACCAGACTTAATAAAAAGGGGCATATTCGATTTCGATAATTCAACCATAGAATGTAGTTTCACGTACTTGTGTCTATTTTGTAAATCATTTATAAAACCTACATGTATTCTCATCCCAAAAATATTAGATTTTAAAAGTGGGACTATAACTCACTTTCACAGATTTTTACTTCGTCGGAAAGTAAGACTTGGCCACTGGTTGATTCACGAACCTATAATAATATATACATATATATCAAAGTATGTTCAAAATATATTTACAACACTTTTAATATATTTTGATGTTTTAAGTTTATTAAGTCAGCTGTCCTCGTTAGTAACCTACAACTAGTTGTCCACAGTTAGATGTACAAAAATAAATCAATAAATATTATCTTGAATCAATCCACGACCCAGTGTATACGTATCTCAGTATTGATCACAACTCAAACTATATATATTTTGGAATCAACCTCAACCCTGTATAGCTAACTCCAACATTCACATATAGAGTGTCTATGGTTGTTCCGAAATATATATAGATGTGTCGACATGATAGGTCAAAACATTGTATACGTGTCTATGTTATCTCAAGATTACATAATATATAATACAAGTTGATTAAGTTATGGTTGGAATAGATTTGTTACCAATTTTCACGTAGCTAAAATGAGAAAAATTATTCAATCTTGTTTTACCCATAACTTCTTCATTTTAAATCCGTTTTGAGTGAATCAAATTGCTATGGTTTCATATTGAACTCTATTTTATGAATCTAAATAGAAAAAATATAGGTTTATAGTCGGAAAAATAAGTTACAAGTCGTTTTTGTAAAGGTAGTCATTTCAGTCGAAAGAACGACGTCTAGATGACCATTTTAGAAAACATACTTCCACTTTGAGTTTAACCATAATTTTTGGATATAGTTTCATGTTCATAATAAAAATCATTTTCTCAGAATAACAACTTTTAAATCAAAGTTTATCATAGTTTTTAATTAACTAACCCAAAACAGCCCGCGGTGTTACTACAACGGCGTAAATCCGGTTTTACGGTGTTTTTCGTGTTTCCAGGTTTTAAATCATTAAGTTAGCATATCATATAGATATAGAACATGTGTTTAGTTGATTTTAAAAGTCAAGTTAGAAGGATTAACTTTTGTTTGCGAACAAGTTTAGAATTAACTAAACTATGTTCTAGTGATTACAAGTTTAAACCTTCGAATAAGATAGCTTTATATGTATGAATCGAATGATGTTATGAACATCATTACTACCTTAAGTTCCTTAGATAAACCTACTGGAAAAGAAAAAAATGGATCTAGCTTCAACGGATCCTTGGATGGCTCGAAGTTCTTGAAGCAGAAACATGACACGAAAACAAGTTCAAGTAAGATCATCACTTGAAATAAGATTGTTATAGTTATAGAAATTGGACCAAAGTTTGAATATGATTATTACCTTGTATTAGAATGATAACCTACTGTAAGAAACAAAGATTTCTTGAGGTTGGATGATCACCTTACAAGATTGGAAGTGAGCTAGCAAACTTGAAAGTATTCTTGATTTTATGTAACTAGAACTTGTAGAATATATGAAGAACACTTAGAACTTGAAGATAGAACTTGAGAGAGATCAATTAGATGAAGAAAATTGAAGAATGAAAGTGTTTGTAGGTGTTTTTGGTCGTTGGTGTATGGATTAGATATAAAGGATATGTAATTTTGTTTTCATGTAAATAAGTCATGAATGATTACTCATATTTTTGTAATTTTATGAGATATTTCATGCTAGTTGCCAAATGATGGTTCTCACATGTGTTAGGTGACTCACATGGGCTGCTAAGAGCTGATCATTGGAGTGTATATACCAATAGTACATACATCTAAAAGCTGTGTATTGTACGAGTACAAATACGGGTGCATACGAGTAGAATTGTTGATGAAACTGAACGAGGATGTAATTGTAAGCATTTTTGTTAAGTAGAAGTATTTTGATAAGTGTATTGAAGTCTTTCAAAAGTATATAAATACATATTAAAACACTACATGTATATACATTTTAACTGAGTCGTTAAGTCATCGTTAGTCGTTACATGTAAGTGTTGTTTTGAAACCTTTAGGTTAACGATCTTGTTAAATGTTGTTAACCCAATGTTTATAATATCAAATGAGATTTTAAATTATTATATTATCATGATATTATCATGTATGAATATCTCTTAATATGATATATATACATTAAATGTCTTTACAAAGATAATCGTTACATATATGTCTCGTTTAAAAATCATTAAGTTAGTAGTCTTGTTTTTACATATGTAGTTCATTGTTAATATACTTAATGATATTTTTACTTATCATAGTATCATGTTAACTATATATATATATATCCATATATATGTCATCATATAGTTTTTACAAGTTTTAACGTTCGTGAATCACCGGTCAACTTGGGTGGTCAATTGTCTATATGAAACATATTTCAATTAATCAAGTCTTAACAAGTTTGATTGCTTAACATGTTGGAAACATTTAATCATGTAAATATCAATCTCAATTAATATATATAAACATGGAAAAGTTTGGGTCACTACATTAGCTTTGTTTTCAAGATTTGAAATGCGGATTCTTGTTCGGTCGCCCAATTGAATTTCTTTCCCTTGTGAGTTAAAGCGGTTAGAGGACGAGCAACCAAAGAGAAATCCTTGATGAATCTACGGTAGTATCCGGCGAGACCCAAGAATTGACGAATGTGAGTAGGAGTAGTGGGAGTCTCCCATTTACTAATGGCTTCGATTTTCGTTGGATCGACTTTAATACCTTGGTCACTTACAACATGACCAAGAAATTGAACTTCCTTCAACCAAAATTCACACTTGGAGAATTTGGCATAGAGTCGTTCTTGTCTTAAAAGTTCAAGCACGAGCCGGAGGTGTTCCTCGTGTTCTTCTTCGCTTTTAGAATAAAACAAAATATCATCGATGAACATGATAACGAATTTGTCAAGATACGATTTGCACACGCGGTTCATAAGATCCATGAACACCGCCGGTGCGTTAGTGAGACCAAATGGCATTACAAGAAATTCATAACTACCATAACGAGTTCGGAAAGCGGTTTTGTAGACATCTTCCCCTTAACCCTTAATTGATGATAACCCGAGCAGAGATTGATTTTTGAGTATACACAAGACCCTTGTAGTTGATCAAAGAGGTCATCGATACGAGGAAGAGGATATCGGTTTTTAACCGTCAATTTATTTAGTTCACGATAATCAATGCACATTCGTAGGGATCCGTCTTTCTTTTTAACAAACAAAATCGGAGCGCCCCAAGGTGAATGGCTAGGTTGGATAAAACCACGATCAAGTAGTTCTTGGATTTGACTTTGCAATTCTTGCATCTCGGATGGAGAGAGTCTATAAGGTGCACGTGCTACGGGTGCGGCCCCCGGAATAAGATCGATTTGGAATTCAACCGGTCGATGAGGTGGAAGACCCGGCAATTCGTCGGGAAATACATCGGAATAGTCACTAACGATTGGCACATCATCGATGTGCTTCTCATCGGACTCGACTTTCTTAACGTGAGCAAGGATCGCAAAACAACCCTTACGGAGTAGTTTTCTAACTTTAATGCATGAAACGAGGTTGAGTCCGGTGCAGCTCTTATCGCCATAGACGATCAAAGGTTCACCATTCTCGATAGGAATTTGGATTGCGTTAAGATCACAAAGGATGTGAGATTTCGTTTTGACTAGCCAATTCATACCGATTATTACATCGAAACTTCCTAGTTCCCTGGGTATCAAGTCAATTTCAAACTCATTACCCAAAATGTTTAACGTACACCCCCGGTAATATTTGTCGGCACTCAATAGTTTTCCGTTGGCCACTTTAATGGTATAAGTGGTATCTAGTGGAAGTGGTGGAGTATTAAAAGAATGAGTCAAAGTCTTAGATACAAAACTCTTATCGGCACCCGAATCGAATAAACAAATAACATAAGTGTTGTTGAGGAGAAACGTACCCGTGACTAATTCATTGTCATCTCGGGCTTCCTCGGTGTTGATGTTGAAAGCTCGTCTGCGCGTGTTGGTGTTGGCTTTCTTCTTCAGACACGCATTTCTAAAATGACCCGTTTGGCCACATTCATAACAAGTACCCGATTTTGGTGCATTGGGCACCTTTTGAGTGACGGGAGTGGCACTTCTACAATCGTTGGCCACATGACCACCCCTTTGGCACCGGTGGCAAAATAGATTGCTACATTCACCATAGTGGTGTTTGTGGCATTTGTTGCAAAAGGGTTTATTTCCGCCATAACTTTTCTTGGCGTCGGAGGTGAAAGGCTTTTTGGTGAAGTTGTTGTTGTAGTTGTTGCTTGATTGGGGGGCTTCCCATTTTCTTTTGTTGCCGCCAGATTTATCCTCGGCCTTAGGTGCCGGAACTACGATTTCGTCAACCATTTCTATCAATTGGCGGGCCATGTTCAAAGCTTGTTGTAGGTTAGCGGGTTTGGATGACATCACTCCTTGTTTGATGCTCTTTGGAAGACCATCCATATAGAGTTCAACCCTTTGAGATTCGGGGTTCACGAGGTTGGGACACATCAAGGATAGCTCGGCGTATCATTGATTGTAGGCCTTGAGATCGTTTCGGACCGCCTTTAAAGTTCTTAGCTCTTGTTCGAGCTTTCGGGTTTCTTCACGAGGGAAAAATTCGACGATCATTCTCTCTCTCAAATCGGCCCAAGAGAGGGCGTGAGCTTCATCGGTACCCACCGATTATACATACGTGTTCCACCACGTGAGGGCGATACCGGCAAAGGTGTGGGTGGAATATTTGACTTTATCTTGGTCTCGACAACCGCTTATGCTAAAAACGGCTTCCGTTTGTTCGAACCATCGAGTGAGTACAACCGGTCCCCCGGTTCCATCAAAAGTGTGAGGTTTGCACCCCATTAAGGCTTTGTAGGAGCACCCTTCGCTTGAGTTACCGGCCCCTTGATTGTTGTTGTGGTTGTTGTTATTGTTGGAGGAGTGATCGGCCATGGCCGCTTACACGGCGGTGGCTATCATTCGTTGTAGTGCTTGTTCGGGAGTCTCATGGCGTGGCACACGACGAGGAGGCATTGTTCCTTCAAAACACAAGAATACCGTTGATTAGCATTCTTAATAATACTAACCATGATATGGAATAAGGATAGAGAGAAATTTTTCCTTGACTCGCCTTAAATTCTTTATGTCATAATGTCGGAATGTTCATATGAGTCACCGTAATATAATCCCGGAAATTATATTACCCTAATTCATATATGCATTCGACACTAATTCATATAGTCAAGGTGGCGCGTCAATTGAATCAAGTAACGTGAGATTAAGATTGAATAAGAATTAGATATGATAGACGAGTTTGAGTATAATCCACAAGTAGTCAAGTAATTCCTACTTCAAGTCTATATGCCGGTTGTAGTCTAGACTCACCAATGTATCCTGTGACTCGGGGTCGACACCAATGAACTCTAAATCCCTACAACCAATGCTCTGATACCATCTGTAGCGACCCGACCAAATCATGTTTGATGGCGCCGACTACTTAGGTCCCGTTACGTGGTCATAAGTATTTATCATGACGTTTGACCAAAATATGTCGCATTTATTTCATAAGTAAAAGGATGTTTCAAGTTTACAAATGTAGTTCAAAAGACTAGTTACATTACAATGTTTAACGTACGAATGAAACCTATGCGACACAATTTAAAGTAGTCAAAAGACGCTCCAACTATGCATGTATACTCGACATCCAAGCAAGTATCAAAAAGAGTGCGGAAGCATGTATCAAGTAGCTTTCAAGGACCTGAGAAAACATATAGAAAACTGTCAACGAAAATGTTGGTGAAATCATAGGTGTTTTAGTAAACGTTGCATTTGAACCACAAGATTTAATATAATATGATTATCTAAATCATTTGCATTCCAAAGTTGTTATTTATTTCGCGGGCACCCAATTATCAAACTTAACTGTTTTGCACCCTTTGCGTAGTGTTAGAACATACACTAGACCCGAAAATATATTTCATCCGCTAACGGTAGCAAACCGTCCGAATGAGGCTCGTCAAGCCCATGTGATCACATAATATAAGTTCACGTTTACACCCTGCAAGTGTAACTAATGATAATTGAATTGAGGATTTTAGTTCAAACCCGTACGTGGAATGTTCGTTTTCGTACTTGTGTTCAATGTATAAAAGTATGATACGTATATGTTTCTCATCCCATAGTTTAAAGCATAAAAGTTGTTTGAAAGATGGGACTATGATCTCACCTTGAGTGCACATATGAAAAGTACTTCACAAAGTAACGTGTGCGAAGAATAATGCTAGTCTTGACCTAAAAAAATAGGTCGTATCAATAACGGTAAACACGATAGGTCAAAGATGTTCAATTAGTCCTATGGCTCGTTACGACTCGATTATGTAGCATGTGAAATCAAATTGTCAAGTTTCATGCAAGATACAAGTATAGAAACAAGTTAGGAAGGTTGCATAATCATTTGGTTAAGTTTGACAAAAAGTCAAACTTTGGTCGGTCAAAGTCAACAAAAAAGTCAACACGTTCGGGTCGGGTCCCGAACTATTTTTCTGAGGTTTTTAATCATATATGAGCATGTTAGAACAAGTTACATGTGAATCGGAGGTGCGTAGCATAGCAAACATTATTCAAAAATCGACAAAGTTGGACAGACCACTTTGGCGCGCCGCGCGGGTATATGGCGCGCCGCACCATTACCTGTGCAGAGAATTCTGGCAGTTTTTAAGTTTTATGCACGAACCTAACTTCAACCAATCACCATTTATGACCCGCAAACAACCAAAGCATGTATCTTATATTATCGGAAAGGTATTTTGACAAGGAAAACAACTAAACACATTTCATCCATCACATTTACTTTTACAACAACCAAAATCACATTCAAAGTTCCTCATTAAATGCACTCAAGTTCATAAATGAAATTCGATGATTCGGCAACCAATTTATATGAATGATATGCCGTTTCGAAGGTGATCAAGCATACAATACAACCTAACACTTACAAATAACATTTCATGTCATTCAAAGCATCAAAAGTTCATTTCAAGTTCATCAAACCCTAACCTAAATCCACCAAAACCAATAATCAAGTTTATAAAGTTTTCTAAAACAACCTACACATCAAATTGAAGCTAGTGCTACTAGTAACACATTTAATACTTGCACTTTACCATAACAACAACATTTAAGCAACCAAATTACCAAATCAAACACACCAAAGTTCATATTTAAGCTAGTAACTTCAAATAACGAAATCGAGCATATAAATCATATAATCATGTTAGACTTGAGCCATAGACACTAATTAACAACTTTATAAGTTAAAAACATCAAGAACACAAAATCTTGTGATTTTAGAAAGTTACCCAAATTTGATGAAATCGGTATGGAATCGAAGAGGAAGATGAGAGGATTCCGAATATGCAATTTGTTTAGATGGATGCTTGCTCGATTTGATTTGGATGATGAATCCTTGAAGTGGTGTTTGAGAGATTTGGTTAAAGTATTAGAGAAAATGGAAAAAGAAAAGGAATTAATGAATGGATGAGAGTGAAGGGTTGACTAGTTGACCTAGTCACCTCTTTGCTCTCTTGGCAACAATGGTCCCTCTAGTTCGGTTGCGGGTGCGTGAATTACCTAAACGAGATTTTAAAACGCGTATTAACCGGAGATGTTATATACATATAACGGGATTTAAATAGTTAAACGAAAAAGTAAACGGAAAAGGCGGGATGTTACAAATTACTCAAGAAAAACGGTAAATTTCCACACCTAAACACCATTTAATCCGAAAATTAGTGTTCTTGAGCAAATTTATACCCAATTCGATTTTGATGCTTTTTAGTGTAATTATACTTAAATTGCTTATGTATTGTGCTTGTATAACCTAGATTGATGCTATTTAACATGATTAGAAGCCTTAAACTTCAAATTTTGAGTAATCTAGGGTTTGTGCTCTTGAGCAATTTGGGGCTTTTTGATATAAACAGGTTATGGCCGATTTTTGTCATGAATTATTGCTAAATTAAGTAGTGTAACATGTTTAGGTAGTTAATTGATCCAAACTTTAAGCCTAAACATGATTTTTGAGAATTAAAGTGGACTTTTTCAAGTCTAAAATTCATGAACTTGATTTTTGAGAGATAATGCTATTTGAAACTTGTTTAATTGCTAATAATGATTATTTTGACATGTTATTTGAGTTTAATGCTTATGAACTTGGCGAACATTTTCGTATCTGCTTATTTGAAAAAGTGTAGATTTGATAAAAATATGAAAATGAGCATAAGTTTGATATAAATTGAACATGTCATTGTAATTATTTTGCTTGATGATTTTGCTGACACTAATGCATATTTGGATGCACAAAAATTGTGTTTGATGAGTTTTGCAGACTGAAAGGGGTGAATCTTCATCCCAAGCTCGCATTGCTCCTCCTGAAAATGCGGAACAACAGGATGTTGATAACCATTACAAACAAGATATACCTCATCCAGTTATGACATTTTCAGATATGCACGTGGAAAATTTGCACCCGAACTTGAGATTAGACAGACGTTGGATAGATTATCCAAAATACCAAAGGAGCTTGCACACTCTTCATTCTAAAGCTGTTGAAGTACCTAGGATCATAGAATGGGAACCGTTAGAAGCCGTAGGATTGGCCGAACGGATTAGAGAATTACTTACACAGAGGTATGGTAATTCTACTTTTAACGATTGGGTACGATTATTCAACATGCATAGACCTGTATATAAAGTATGGTATGAAGAATTATTGTGTAGTATAGAAATAAATGATCGGGTAGCTAGTTTAACCGATCGAACTTTTATTAGATTTTTGTTAGGAGGTTCGATGCGCCACATGTCTCTACTAGACATGGCTCAGGCCTTACGTATATATACGCCTGAGGAGCTAGCATCTGCCGATTGTCGAGGGTTGATATTAAATGGTAGGAAGATTGATGAAAATTTTGATACGCATGGTGTATGGAGTCAAATGACTAGCCATCACCGATTTAAAGGGGGAAATTACTCTTATTTGGATATAGATAGAGCTGAGTTAAGAGTAATTCACAGGTTTCTAGCGAACTCGATTACACAGCGAGGTAAAAATAAGGAAAAGGTAAATGAGCAAGATTTATTTTACCACATGTGTATTCGAGACCCACAAAGCGCTGTAAGTATACCTTATTGTGTGGGTTATTATTTATCAGCTATGGTTAGGGGGATGAGACCGCACAGTATAATAGGAGGTGGTATATTTATTACATTAATTGCTGAGTATCTAAATGTGGATATAAGTAGGGGGATTATTAATCGAAGAACCAGAACCCCACGATACAATTGGTTTAAATGTATATCATGGTGCTAAGGTTTTGAAGAGGCAAAATAACGCCGCAGTAGCATATAATGGAAGACATCCACAGGTTAAGAGAAATCAACAGTCAGGTAATGTGGGAGGGGGAAATGAAATGACAGAAATGCAAAGGTTTATAGCTTCACAAGAGTATGAAAATGCTAGACATCGAGCATTTGAAGATTGGCAAGTTCATCAAAACCACATCATAGCTCATTGACAACATATAGGTAGAAACTATATTCCTACTCCAAAGCCCGTATTTCCTCCCTGGTCTATAGAGATCCAACCACCGTATCCTACTTATAACCCAGCTGAAGCATTTTATAACACATACGGTTATGCATGGAACCCCTACTGGTATCAGTATCAACCCTAGTTTATTTAGTTTTATTTATTTTTGTAATGTTACTACATTTAACACTTATGTTGATATTGTAATAGTTTTTATAATTTTCTAACTTTTATTATTAGATTTTAATAATTTTTGAATGTGGGGTAATATACCAAACTTCAAAAATATGTATATATGTTGCAGTTTATCTTATGTAAATAACAGGGTAAAACAATGCATTTTCAAAGACTGGCATTAAGTTCAGCAAAAGCTACTAATTTTGACGACAAGATGAAAAATAAATGTGATGTAATAACAAGACGGAATGAACAAATGATATGCACCATTTATCATTCAACACAAACAACAATATGTTTGGAAACTTTGGTAAAATTTAATCATTTTTTCTGCGCTAATCACCCTCAATAATTTAAATTGTTACTGATTTCTTGCAAATGAGGGCATTGCAAGATCTTAAGTGTGGGAAGGGGTTAAATTCTTCCGGATTTTAAAATTTTTACTTTATACACTTGGTTACCATTAAAAATACTAGTAACGCAGTAGTTGTATTAGAATCTAGTGCTTTCTGATAATAAAGAACAGCCCTAGTCTTATATAATGACTACCCAATTCTAGTAAAATTTTTCAAAATTTTCAATTAAATGAACTCAAAATCATGTTTATACATATTTATGAACGATAAAACTAGGTGTTAACACCGAAATTGTCGTTACCTCGGAAAGGACATAAATTGAGAAACAACCCAAAATATTAGAATTCATTTAAAATGGAATAGAGGAGAATAAAAAGGCAAAGAAAGGAAAATAAAAACCAAGTGTGGGAAATTTTTACCAAGTTATTCAAAACATATATCACATATTTTTGTACAAATAATTGAAAATACTTTTGTTTTGGATGAAAATAAACAGTTTCACCCGATTTATTATAATATATTTGTAAGAAAGATGGATCTACACGATGAATCAATTCCATCATTAAAAGGAAGTAAAGTCTTCCGAAAAAGACACGCGCTTCTTGATTTAGGTCATGAAGTTGTCGTTCAGACCAGCTGTAGGTTGATGAAAAATCTAGAAAAGTCATCACTAAAATCAGCAGGAAATCCACGGACCTCAGCATCAAACAGGGTCGCCAAGTGGTCAGACTTATCCTAACCATGAGAAGGATTTATCTCGTACAATGGGGGGCACCGTGCAAATTAGCTTGATAAGACTAATGAATCAGACCCCCAGAAAGGATAATCTCCTTAAAGATTAAAAATCAGCTTTTAAGCCTGATATTACTCAATCCTTGAGATTGACCTTAAAGATTGAGAATTACAAACTCATGGAATTCGATGATATCTAAACTCGAGCTTGAACGAGAAAATATTTTGATCAAAATTACAAACCGATTTGTTTTCTGAAAACCCATTTTCAATGTGTTCATTACCATTGAACGTAAAATCCTAGGAATTCACCTGGAATTCATTAGGTCACCTGAACCAAATCAGGTGTCAACCGTAAGAATGGTGGTTGCATAGCATGGTCAAAGACAGGACCTTGTGCCAGACCGAAAAATTATAAGGGTGAGCTTTACTATTGCTCCTACCAAGGATAGTAATTGCATCCGACACATTATAGACCATAATTAAAAGCATGTCAGGGGACATTGCCTTAACAGTTGCTTGTTCAATGCTTTCCTTTACAACTGGACGGTAGTTTATCGAAAGGTAATATACGGAGCAAGTAAACTGGACGTGTTGCTTTCCCAATACAAGGTTAGCAAATGGGTGACACAAAACCACAAGTTTTAAGCTAAAAATTTCAAATATGAAACCCACCAAACCCACAAAAAGAATTTACAAACACCGGTGAAGGGTTATTCCGGAAAACTTATCTAGGGTAAAAGCTAGATTTAATTTTCAAAAGATCAAATGTTTTCATAAAGATCCAATTTCCTTAATGGATCTAAATTTTCATAAGTCATGTGAGACTGTAAACCACATCGTTACTACCATTGTTTATACCGCCTTATATAAATCACTGATGTACAAAGTGTGAAGAATAAAGAAGTGATTCTAGTATTTCAAGACGATATTGCTTGAGGACAAGCAACGCTCAAGTGTGGGAATATTTGATAATGCTAAAAACGAACATATATTTCATAGCATTATTCCTCAAGAAAGACAAGCTTTTAGTTGCAATTGTTCTATTTACAAGTGATATTCGTTTAAATAATAAAAGGTGAAGACAAAAGACAGATTCGACGAATTGAAGACGCAAACGACCAAAAAGCTCAAAAGTACAAAATACATTCAAAGAGGTTCCAATTATTGATAAGAAACATCTCGAAATTACAAGAGTACAAGATTCAAAACGCAAAGTACAAGATATTAAATTGTACGCAAGGACGTTCGAAAATCCGGAACCGGGACCAAAGTCAACTCTCAACGCTCGACGCAACGGACTAAAAATTACAAGTTAACTATGTATATAAATATAATATAATATATAATTAATTATATAAATTATATATATATTATATTTATATAATAAACCATCGGCAAAGAAGATCCAAACTTGTGTGAGCTGTAAAAGCAAACTCCGCGAGTTGCGGAGTTTGTAGTGAAAAAATACCGCGACTCGCGGAGCCTCCCTGGACAAAAATGCCTATAAAAGCCAGCGCAATTCGACGTTTTAAATATCCATATATCTTTTTCCTTCTTCATCATACGTAAATTATATATATATATATATATATATATATATATATATATATATATATATTTTAATTTTAATTTTAATTTTAAATCCTAATAATAAGGGTATGTTAGCGAATGTTGTAAGGGTGTAAGTCGAAATTCTGTCCGTGTAACGCTACGCTATTTTTAATCATTGTAAGTTATGTTCAACCTTTTTAATTTAATGTCTCGTTGCTAAGTTATTATTATGCTTATTTAAATCGAAGTAATCATGATGTTGGACTAATTACTAAAATTGGGTAATTGGGCTTTGTACCATAATTGGGGTTTGGACAAAAGAACGACACTTGTGGAAATTAGACTATGGGCTATTAATGGGCTTTATATTTGTTTAACTAAATGATAGTTTGTTAATTTTAATATAAATATTTGCAATTGGACATCCCTATAAATAACCATATACACTCGATCGGATACGATGGGCGGGATATTTATATGTACGAATAATCGTTCATTTAACCGGACACGGGAATGAATTAATAGTCTATGGAATTATTAAAACAGGGGTGAAATTATGTACAAGGACACTTGGCATAATTGATAACAAAGTATTAAACCTTGTTACAGTTTAAGTCCCAATTAGTTGGAATATTTGACTTCGGGTATAAGGATAATTTGACGAGGATACTCGCACTTTATATTTATGACTGATGGACTGTTATGGACAAAAACCAGACGGACATATTAAATAATCCAGGACAAAGGACAATTAACCCATGGGCATAAAACTAAAATCTACACGTCAAACATCATGATTACGGAAGTTTAAATAAGCATAATTATTTTATTTCATATTTAATTTCCTTTATTTTATATTTAATTGCACTTCTAATTATCGCACTTTTATTTATTGTCATTGTATTTAATTGCACTTTTAATTAACGCACTTTTTAATTATTGTATTTTATTTCATCGCACTTTTATTTATCACAATTTCATTATCGTTATTTACTTTACGCTTTAAATTAAGTCTTGTCTTTTATTTATTTAATATTTTACATTAGGTTTTAACTGCGACTAAAGTTTTAAAATCGACAAACTGGTCATTAAACAGTAAAAACCCCCCTTTATAATAATAATATTACTTATATATATATTTGTATTTTTATAAAATAAAACTAATATAGCGTTAAGCTTTGGTTAAAGATTTTTCCCTGTGGAACGAACCGAACTTACTAAAAACTACACTACTGTACGATTAGGTACACTGCCTATAAGTGTTGTAGCAAGGTTTAAGTATATCCATTCTATAAATAAATAAATATCTTGTGTAAAATTGTATCGTATTTAATAGTTTTTTCTTGTAAAATTTAATAGTATTTTATACCCCTTAGCTTTAACATCAGACACACTCGTTATTCCTCTGAATGATGTTCGCATTAATGAGCAAATGCACTTCGTTGAAGAACCTATAGAAATCATGGAAGGAGAGGTCAAACAAACGCGTAAAAGCAACATACCTATCGTTAAAGTCCAGTGGAATTCGCGTAGAGGCCCCGAATATACCTGGGAACGCAAAGACCACATGAAACGGAAATATCCCCATCTCTTCTCAACTGCTGATGCAAACGAGGAATCTACCTAAAAACTTCGGGATGAAGTTATCAATAACGGAGAGGTACTATAACGACTCTCATTTTTCCATTATATTTCTCATTTTTTCATTCTATACTTTTCCTTATTAAATGCCCAACAATATAATTAAACTTTAATCAATAAAGGTTAAGCGTTAATAATTATAAAATGCGATAATTAACTTTGTACAAGTTAATAAAAATAATAAGTTAATAAACTTTTGCGAGTAAATATATAACTATAAAGACTTGTGTAATTAAAATAAATAAACTTGGATAATTAAGGGTTATTAAGCTAAATTAAAGTGCAAGGTTTAAAGTGAAAATATTAAAACCCTAGCCCATAAAACCCTAGCCGATTTGGAAGGGCAAAATTACCCTTCTACCCCTCCAAATTTTTGGCCCAAATCACACTCCTAACCCCTTTCTCCAAGTTAGACTTGTTCCCTAAGTAATTCCTTATTAAAACCTAATTCTAGAATAATCCTAACACTCCTATAAATAGGGACCTATGCTAAACCATTCCATGTACCAAATCACAAACAAATCCCTCACTCAAAAATCTCTCTCTTTCTCTCTTGATTTCGGCCCCAAAAACTGAAATCCACCACCACCCCATCGAAATCCTTGAGGGTTTCCAAGTAATCTTCAAGTGTTCTTCGCGTTCTTCGTGATCTTCAAGAATCTTCAAGGTGTTCTTCAAGATATTCAAGGCTTTGATCTTTCATCTTCATCGAGTTCTTCTTTTCTTTGTTAATCTTCTTGGATCTTCAAAGGTATAATATAAAACCCTAAACTATTTCCTTAATTCTTTGATCTTTGTTTTAATCAATATTCATATAAATTCATAAACACATAAACATAAGAACAAACCTAGATCTACATGTATAAAAATATATATAAATCTATACATGTGTGTGTATGCGTCGACTAGAAAAAAGAAGAAGGAAGGAAGTTTTGATCTTTAAAACCCTAGATACACTTAGGAGATTGTTAATGTTTAATTAAAGAAACAAAATAAACCTACATATATATACATATAATTCGACATATACATATATATACATGTAAAAATTAAATTTTTGTATATATATATATATACACGACATCATATACATATATACACTAAAACCCTAAACCCTAAATTAAATTATACTACTTTAATCAAAACCCTAGTTTATTAAAACCCTAATTTACTAAACCCTAATTTATGAAACCCTAGAACATTAATTACTAAACCCTAGTTATTAATTAATACTTTAAATAACTAACTCTAATTAATGAAACCATAATACTACTTATACTATTAATTAACATGTATACACTGTTACTATTATTAACACCTATAACCTACTACTTATATTATAACACGTAAAGACATTTTTGGGATATGTATTAGAGATGTATAGATCTTCGAACTTTCTTGAAGAATGGTTTCTACGAAACTCTAGGCGGAAGGGTTTGGATTTCCTATTTAAAGGGTCCTATAGCTCAAGCCCCATAGACCTGAAATGGCCATTCGAAGAGAAAGGGGTGATTGGAAGCTTATCTAATACGGCAAGTATCCTAAAATGGAAAACACTCTTAAAGTAGAAACTTTTCTAATTATAGAAACTTACTAAAATAAGGAACCTACTAAAATAAGAAACTTTCTAAAAATGGAAACTTTCTAAAAGTGGAAACTTACTAGGAATAGAAACTTAGTAAAACAAATTATACTTACACACTTAAGCTTAAACACATACTTAAACTTAAACATGGGCAAAACACTTAACTACTCTTAAATGTCAATAGGTTGACTTTCCTGCTCACTCGTCCAACTTTCTATTCCGAGGAATAACTCTCTCTCTACTTACTAAGGTGAACTTCATAGCCCTACTTTCTATTGTGCACAACTTACTTACTTTACTTGGGGTGAGACACATGCTGTTTTTACTTTTTACAACTTAGACACAAGTACCAAACTGTTAAACTATGCTATACCTAGCTATGTTCGACTAAGTCCCTACAGTGATATTTTTAATTACTGCGGCATGCTTAATTATTGGGGTAGGTCTATCGGGAGTAACATCCCCGATACATTTGACTAAGTCTTTGTATTACTTGATAATGAAATTAAAACTGACAAGGACAGACACAACTTGTCATGGGGCAAACTTGAACGTTTAGTCTAAATATCACGCTTTGGCATAACTTTTTGATCCTATGGGAGATCAACTTTACAAACTAAATCTTGTGGTCTAAAACAACGGTCAAACTTTTGTTAAACCTATAAACTTCACTCAACCTTTTTGGTTGACACTTTAGCATGTTTTGTCTCAGGTGCTGTTTGATTCAAGCTTACTTATCTACTGCTTATGTGATGCTACTTGGACATAGGATCAAGAGATTATCGTATTTATTACTATTGCATTTAAACAATTACTTTATTCCTTTGTAACGACATTTCATTTTCCACTGCGTACTCATTAAAGTTAATTTTCTCATTTAGTATTGTTCTTGTTATTAAAATATGTTGGTATATTTTGATATTAAGTCACATTTCGCCCAGGCCCTAACTGAGGGTGTGATATTCTTGAACTGACAGAGTTTGTGATGTTATAGGTGTTGCTGATTCTGATGTTGACTGTACTGACGATGCTGGTGACGCTGACTGTAATCTTGATGTTGTTGGTAAAACAATTTTAGCTTGTTAATCACACACCATTTTTGTCAGGGTTTCTACTCTTCCTTCTATCATTTTAGGTTGCTTAACTGATTTATGGTTAGGGCTAGATTAGATAATCTCTAAGACTTTAGAGATTACATAATCGTCGTGGAATGTTTCTCCAATGAAGTTATAAATTAATACTTCGTCAGTTATTGTTGTTGGTACTCCTTGGTATATATGGTGCGTATGACGTTGATGCTCTTAGGACAGATTGTGAAGTTAAGGTTTACGACGCGGTTGTGGTTGGAGGTGGTAATGGTACTATTGGCGTTGATAATGGTGGTACTGGTTATGCTGCTGGTGCTGCTGCTGGTGTTTGTAATCTCTGCACCATATTCTCCAAAGCCACTACCCGAGCGCGAAGCTCGTTGACTTCTTCTATTACACCGGGGTGATTGTCGGTTCGGACGAGCGGATAAATAAAATCTAAAATTTGATGTAATATATAATCGTGAACGAGATACTCTGGAAATGAGAGAGAAAATGGTGTTTTGGACAAGTTCGGCGGTAAGTGCTTCAGGTTCTTCGCCAAGAGGACAATATGGTGGATGAAAGGGATCGCCTTCTTCTTGTCTCCAATGACTAAGTAGGATACGAACCCAGCCCCAATTCACTCAGAATAGATGATGGCTGATTGGTTGATCCATTCCAGTCACACTGCTTTCGGAGCTTGAGTGGGATTCCATTTTGGAATTCGAGGGACTTGAACTAATGACGAATTCCATTTCGTACGATTGAATACAGAATTTTTCGATATGAAATGATTTTCCCGTTATCGGGTGGTATTCTAATTACATAGAATATCTATATATAAATAGAGCAAAAGATTTCGTAGATTATAGAGGAATTTGCGGGATATGTCAGGCAAAGCTTACAGTAACAGATGCGCTAAGATATGAATTATCAGATACGCTAAGATATGAATTTTGTCTATACACTATTCATGCAGTCAATGCAGTAAAACGTGTCTAGACTAAGAATGATAAGCACGTAATTTCTGACATAAAATGATAAGCAAAACTTTTGACATGTAGACACGGTCGAAGTCCAGACCCACTAATGCATCTAAACAACTATCAGTTAGACACACTAATGCAAGACCTGGTTCGCTAAGACTACCGCTCTGATACCACCTGTAACGACCCGTCCTAATCCATAAGGACAAATACAATAACATATGATTACATCGCGAGGTATTTGACCTCTATATGATACATTTTACAAATATTGCATTCGTTTTTAAAAGACAAACTTTCTTTACATCGACAATTCACAGGCTTGCATACCATTTCATAATATATCCAACTATAATTGACTTAGTAATAATCTTGATGAACTCGATGACTCGAATGCAACGTCTTTTGAAATATGTCATGAATGACTCCAAGTAATATCTCTAATATGAGCAAATGCACAGTGGAAGATTTCTTTCATACCTGAGAATAAACATGTTTTAAAGTGTCAACCAAAAGGTTGGTGAGTTCATTAGTTTATCATAAATGATCATTTTCATCATTTTAATAGACCACAAGATTTTCATTTTCAGTTCTCATAAATATACGTCCCATGCATAGAGACAAAAAAATAATCATTCATATGGATTGAACACCTGGTAACAGACATTAACAAGATGCATATAGAATATCCTCATCATTCCGGGACACCCATCGGACATGATAAAATCGAAGTACTAAAGCATTCCAAATTCTAGAATGGGGCTTGTTGGGCCCAATAGATTTATCTTTAGGATTCGCGTCAATTTGGGGGTCTGTTCTCAAATTCTTAGGCTACCAAGCTAAAAGGGGCATATTCGGCTTCGATCATTCAACCATATAATGTAGTTTCGATTACTTGTGTCTATTTCGTCAAACATTTATAAAAGCGCATGTATTCTCAGTCCCAAAAATATATATTGCAAAAGCATTTAAAAATGGAGCAAATGAAACTCACTGTACTGTATTTTGTAGTAACAATACATATGACGACATTGGACAAGTGCAGGGATGGCCTTGGATTCACGAACCTATATCATTTGTATATATATTAATACATATAATTAAATCTGTAACGACCCGTCAAAATCGCTATTGACGCGGCACGTTAATCATTGATTCCACAGTGAGGTTTTGACCTCTATATGATACGTTTTGATAAAATATTGCATTCATTAAAATAAGTGACTTTCTAAACATAGAAAGTTATAAACATGTGGGCGAGTGCTTAGGTATAAGCAAAACCCCAAAATACATAAGTCTTTAATTTACAGGTTAACATCACAGTCCAATTATTTATTACACAACGAAGTTTTATTTAGAATGCAATAAACTTTATACAAAGCATGAGAGACTCCATGCAGGCAACAAGCACATCATAGCGGAAGCAGTCTAAGGACCTGAGAATAAAATATGCTAAAAAGGTCAACACGAATGTTGGTGAGTTATAGGTTTAATTGCTCGAGTCATAAATATATATAAAGATAGAACACAAGATTTCATCAAAAGTTTATCAATAGATTCTACGTAACAGAGCACCCTGGTAACTAAACTTAACGCTATAGTGATAATTACCCCATTCGTTTTAATACACGCAAACCAACGTGTCTTAAACTCAAATAACATACGTCCATTAAAAGGCTAGCGCTCTAGCTCGGACGGGGATGTCAAGCCCTATGGATCCATATACAATTATTCGCGCCCACCAGTCCATATCCTATGTACTGGAAGCTACTAGTTACCAAAGCTAAGGGATTTTCGGTTTAACTCAGTGTAGAATTTAGTATGTACTTGTGTCTTATTGCGTTTAAAATAAATTGCATGTATTCTCAGCCCAAAAATATTTAAAGTATTTAAAAAGGGAGACTATAACTCACAGTTCAATATTGAGACTCAATATTGTAGGCAAATTGCGTAGACGTAATGATGGTAGACGATTGTATGGTTGGCCTTAGATTCAAGAACAATACCCCGAACAATACCCAATATTTCCTTAGCTTAAAGCTGTTTGAAACCCGAATTAAAAACACCCTCGTATATACCTTATTATTATTAAACTTAAATTTAAAATTATAATTATAATATAAATATAAATAAATTACAGAATAAGGATAAGAAAGTGTTGTGAAAAAATTCGTCGAGAAAACTGGTGTATTTATAATACTTTTCCATTTACTGTAGCTCATGCGATCGCATGGCCGCCTTATCCGTTTTTGTTTGCTAGTTCATCGATATCAAATAGTGTTACTGTAGCAAATAGTTTACTGTAGCAAATAGTGTGTGCTGTAGCAAATAGTGTACTGTAGCAAATAGTGTTTACTGTAGCAAATAGTGTTTTACTGTAGCAAAGTCGTTTTCACTGTAGCAAAGTACGGTTTCACTGTAGTAAATACTGTTTTACTGTATCAAATAGTGTTTTACTGTAGCAAAGTCATTTTTACTGTAGCAAATAGTGTTTTACTGTAGGAAAGTCATTTTTACTTGTACATATATATATATATACATACATATAATTATTCATGAATCGTCGAGAGTAGTCAAAGGTAATTGTATATATGAAACAATTCTAAAATTTTGAGACTCAATCTAACAGACTTTTTTTAACGTGTCAAAATAAAAAAATCGTATAGAGAATTGGTTTAAATAAGTCGAAATTTTTCGGGTCATCACAGTACCTCCCCGTTAAAGAAAATTTCGTCCCGAAATTTTGAGTAGTACCTGTTTCATGAGCGATATCAGTGAACAAATGTGGATACTTTTGCTTCATTTGATCTTCACGTTCCCAAGTAAACTCGGGTCCTCGTCTTGCGTTCCAACGAACTGTAACTATCGGTATTTTGGTTTGTTTTAATTGTTTGACCTCACGGTCCATGATTTCAATAGGTTCTTCGACAAAATGGAGTTTATCATTGATTCGTATTTCGTCAAGAGGAATTACGACATCCTCTTCAGCTAAACATTTCTTCAAATTTGACACGTGAAATGTGTCGTGAACACTACTAAGTTCTTGCGGTAGCTTTAATCGATAAGCAACTGCTCTAATTCTTTCGGTGATTTCAAAGGGTCCTACGTACCTAGGACTTAGCTTTCCTCGTTTACCGAATCGTACAACGCCTTTCCAGGGTGACACTTTCAAAATGACTTTGTCGCCCACTTGAAATTCTATCGGTTTTCTTCTTACATCAGCATAACTCTTTTGGTGACTCATGGCCTTTTTCAATTGCTGTTGTATTTGAATGATCTTTTCGGTGGTTTCATGAATAATTTCTTGTCCAGTAAGTTGTCTTTCTCCTACTTCACTCCAACAGATAGGAGATCTGCACTTTCTACCGTAAAGTGCTTCAAATGACGCTGCGTTGATGCTCGTATGATAGCTGTTATTGTATGAAAATTCTGCCAACGGTAAGTGTCGATCCCAACTGGTTCCAAAGTTAATCACGCATGCCCGTAACATGTCTTCCAATGTTTGTATTGTTCTTTCACTTTGACCATCTGTCTGTGGGTGATAAGCGGTGCTCATATCTAATCGAGTTCCCAATGCTTTTTGTAATGACTGCCAAAACCGTGATGTGAATCGAGTGTCGCGATCAGATATGATGGAGATGGGTACACCATGCCTGGAAACTACTTCCTTCAAATATAGGCGTGCTAATTTCTCCATACTGTCTATCTCCTTTATTGGTAGAAAGTGGGCTGATTTAGTTAGACGATCAACTATCACCCAAATAGTATCATGACTACTTGCAGTCATTGGCAATTTCGTAATGAAATCCATGGTTATTCTTTCCCATTTCCACTACTGAATTTCCGGTTGTTGCAGTAATCCTGACGGCTTTTGGTGCTCAGCTTTGACCTTTGCACACGTCAAACATTTGCTTACATAAGTAGCAATTTCTGTCTCCATATTAGGCCACCAATAGAACTTCTTGAGATCGTGGTACATTTTCTCGTTTCCTGGATGAATTGAGTACCTCGTTTTGTGTGCTTCATCCAGTACTAGTTGCCTTAGGTTACCATATTTTGGTACCCATATCCTACCAGCAAAATACAGGGTTCCATCGGCTTTTACTTCAAGTTGTTTTTCTAATCCTTTGCTCATTTCGCCTTTTTCATTTTCTTCTTTTAAAGCCTCTAACTGTGCTGCTTGTATTTGCTTTGTGAGATCAGTATGAATTGTAATATTCAAAGGTCGGACCCTAAGAGGTTTTACTCTTTCTTTCCGACTTAGGGCATCAGCTACAACATTAGCCTTTCCGGGGTGGTAACGGATTTCATAATCGTAATCATTTAACAACTCTACCCAGCGACGTTGCCTCATATTGAGTTGTTTTTGATCAAAAATATGCTGAAGACTCTTATGGTCAGTGTACACTGTACACTTGGTGCCATATAGATAGTGTCTCCATATTTTGAGTGCAAAAACTACTGCTCCAAGTTCTAAATCGTGCGTCGTATAGTTCTTTTCATGAATTTTTAGTTGTCGTGAGGCATATACGATAACTTTTGTGCGTTGCATTAATACACATCCTAAACCTTGGCGCGAAGCGTCACAATAGATCACGAAATCATCATTTCCTTCTGGTAATGACAAAATGGGTGCAGACGTTAACTTCTTCTTTAATAACTGGAATGAGGATTCCTGTTCCGTGGACCAATCATACTTCTTTTCCTTTTGAGTCAATGTAGTTAAGGGTTTGGCGATTCTAGAGAAATCTTGAATGAATCTTCGGTAGTAACCAGCAAGACCTAAGAATTGGCAGATTTTGAAAGGACCCGTCCTAATCCATCCGGACGAAATCCATATCGATTATAAACGATTCACAACAGTTGATTACATCGCGAGGTACATGACCTCTGTATGATACATTTTACAGACATTGCATTCGTTTTGAAAAGACAATCTTTCATTTCATCTAAATTGACAGACATGCATACCCTTTCATAATATATCCAACTATAATTGACTTAATAATGATCTTGATAAACTCAACGACTCGAATGCAACGTCTTTTGAAAATATGTCATGAATGACTCCAAGTAATATTTTTAAAATGATCAAATGCATAGCGGAAGATTTCTTTCGTACCTGAGAATAAACATGCTTTCAAGTGTCAACCAAAAGGTTGGTGAGTTCATTAGTTTAGCATAAATAATAATTTCATAATTTTTAATAGACCACAAGATTTCATATTTCCATTTCTCATAAACATACGTCCCATGCATAGAGACAAAAATATCATTCATATGGATTGAACACCTGGTAATCGACATTAACAATATACATATAAGAATATCCCCATCATTCCGGGATCCTCCTTCGAACATGATATAAATTTCGAAGTACTAAAACATCCGGTACTTTGGATGGGGCTTGTTGGGCCCGATAGATCTATCTTTAGAGTTCGTGTCAATTAGGGTGTCTGTTCCCTAATTCTTAGATTACCAGACTAAAAAGGGGCATATTCAGTTTCGATCATTCAACCATAGAACGTAATTTCGATTACTTGTGTCTATTTCGTAAAACAGTTATAAAAATTGCGCATGTATTCTCAGCCCAAAAATATAAAGGGTAAAAAGGCAAATGAAACTCACCTAATGTATTTTGTAGTAAAAATACATATGACGACATTAGACAAACTGAACAATGCAGGGTTGGCCTCGGATTCACGAACCTATATCATTTGTATTTTTATTAATACATATATTTGTAATCAAACAAGCCTTTATATATATTATTATTATTATTATTATTATTGATATTATTTTTATATCAATAACTTAGATATTTCATTATTTAACTAAATAACTCCATTTTATATATAAAAATATTAATATAGTTAAGTTATATATATCAAATATCTTTTTATATGAAGATCATTTGTTTGTGAAGTTAGTAATTTTTGGTATTACTAATATTAATAATAATAATGATACTATATAATAATAATGGTAAAAGTAGTAATAATAATATTGTTAATAAGGATAATGATATTCATAATGATATAGATACTTAGTTGATTTATAATATCTATAATAACAATAATTATAATAATTTTAACGATTCCTCTTAACTTACAATTTTATTCATTTTCATAATAATATCACAATTCCTATATTTGTAATCTTAATCGTATCCCTAAAAATCTTTATTTTCATATTCATAGCAATCATAATCTCTGCGTTAAATTTCTAGACTAGTAACTAAAGTTTCTATAACGTCAATTTGTGATCCTAATTATAATAATAATAATAGTCATACTTAAATGGTAAAAGTATCAATAATAAGTGTGTTAATAATACTTATAAGAATGATAATAATCATAATGGTTATAATACATATAATTATGATAATAATAATAATAATAATAATAATAATAATAATAATAATAATAATAATAATAATAATAATAATAATAATAATAATAATAATAATAATAATAATAATAATAAAGAAATTAAAAATAAGTAAGGCTACCTTATAGTATCAAGCCAAAAGAAAAAATATAGATGCTCATGCCAAGGCTTGAACACACGACCTCTCGATACCCGACCAAGCACCCAGCCATCCCTCCATGGTAACCTTTCTGTTTTTAATTCCCTTATCAATCTATTTAAACCCGTAGTTCAACTTGGTTCTTTCTTCTTCATAACCCAGATCGTCCACAAAATCATATAACACAATAATTAGTTTAAGAGTTTAAATAATTCATATTTGAGACATCAGTACCTGATTTTTGATTGTTAGTATATGGAAAAATGAAAATTAAAATAAAAAAAATGAAGAACACTCGTTGTTCATACAGCGGTTTTAAAAAAAAAATTGCTTTTCGATTTTTAAGAACTTTTAGCCAAAGTTTACAATACACAATAAGTTTCAAATTACTCGTATAATCTTTATCCATACTCAATTGAAACAGAAACATAAGAATCTAGTTTGAATATCATGAAGAACAAGAGTGTTGACTTTTAAAAATAAAAGTTTGACCTCCAAATTCGAATTCGATAATAAGAATTGGGACTTCAACTTTTGCAAAAAGATTAAATAAAGGATTCCTAACATAATTGCATTTACAGTTTTTGAAATTTAAATCAAATTTGAGCATTTGTAAAATTAAGTTCACGTACAGAGGTTTATGACCATTCCTTCCAATTTTCTTGTCTAATTCTTCAATTAATGGAATCTAAAAGTGATTATGCTTTATAGTGGTGATGGGAGAATCGAATGGTTCCTTTAATAGCTTGAGTGAATCGAGTTATATGAAGATTATGAAGATTGTGTGGGTGTCGACATTCAGACACAGACAGAGGGACAAATAAAAAAAAATGAGGTAGAAAGGGATGTGTAACAAATTCAATTATTTGTTGGTGATTACTGCTATTAATTTGTAACAAGAGACAGGAATTGATCAAATCTTGTATTGTTGTGAAGATAAAAGTCACAAGGAATCACGACTTAAGAGAAGGAAGGACAGGAACAAAAACCAAGAAAATAAAAAGTCTGATTGTGATTTAAAACAAAATTTGTTTATATTGAATTGATATGGACAGGTAACAATCTTGGATACAGAAAAAAATATTTACATAAAGATGGATAGTGATACTAACAGATTCGAGTAATATATATCCGCCTTTATAATTTATTTATTTATTAAATTTTTTATATATATAGTAAATATAAACATATTAATAATTATATTGTTAATAATAATAATAATAACTAATAATAATAATAGTATTAATAACAATGATAATAATAAGTAATAATGCTGTTAATAATGATAATAATAATATTAGTAATAATAATAATATAAAAATCAAATGTATCAAATTCAATATCTTAATAATAATACTGATATATATTAATATTAATATTTATTTTAATAATAATGAAGTAATAATAATGTTAACATAACAACTACAATTTTTACTTGAAATTTTATCTAATAATCTAATCTTACATGTTATTAATTAAGTAGCATTTACTAATTATATATTATATATTATATAATAACACATACTTAAATTTTATACAATTTAATATATTTTAATGTACATACAGTCAATAATTATGGATGGAAATCATATATACATATATATTTAGATTTATTTTAATAATAATATTATTATCTTGTACTTTATTTTACTTATTTAGTTCCAGCAATTAAATCATATATTATTACTTTAAATTATTATTTATTTATTTATTTATATATATATATATATATATATATATATATACATATTTATTTACAAGTAATTGTTCGTGAATCGTCGGAAATTGTCGAAGGTCAAATGGATTCATAAAAATAGTTCAAAAAAAAATGTTGAGACTTAACATTACAGACTTTGCTTATCGTGTCAAAAACATATAAAGATTAAGTTTAAATTTGGTCGGAAATTCCCGGGTCATCACAGTACCTACCCGTTAAATAAATTTCGTCCCGAAATTTGAGTGAGGTCATCATGGCTAACAATAAATATGTTTTCCTGACGAATATGAGCTGATAAATAGAGTTTTATCATTATTGAATAATACAGATAAAAATAATTCGATTATTCGAAGAGTACGAATGAAACTATCATGAGAGAGGTCCCAACGGGCATCGTCCACCTTCGCCCAAAAACTTGCCCAAATTTTTAGCCGTTAGTAAATTAAATAAAAAAATTTCCAACGGCTATCCCAACGGTCACTTTTACACTATATAAACACCAACCATATACTTCATTTTATACACTCAAACGTATATTTCTTTTATATTTCCACCTTTCACAAAATCAAAATCAAACACTCCTAAACTGCAAAATGTTAACACTTCCCCCAATGATTGTTTCATTCGATGTTCATTACGGAGGTGATTTTTGTAATCAAATGAAGGAATATAAGTGGGGCGACAGTATTTCGTTCGAAGTTATCGACATTTGTGATGTTGGTTTACAAGACTTGCTATCCTTTCTGAAGGAAAAAGTTCCGTGTGAATTCACGTCTGTGTTCTTTTATAAAGACGATTATGATGCGGATTGTAGGGCAAGTTTTCTGTGTACCGATGATCAATGGTACTTTATAAAAGATACCATTGAAGATCGCGGTAAACGCATTTCTTTGTATGCAGTTCTTGAAGATGAAGAGACGTTGGGTTATCGTTACCTCGATGAATCAGCTGAAGCAGCAGTTGAGGCATCAAGAGAAATACCGATGTCTCCAGAGTACTTCACGGATGGTGAAATGACTGGTGAATGCTACTTTGCAGATGATAATTGATGACGACGAGTAGTTTGATTGTAATCTTTTAATTTTTAATTGTCGTGATGTTTTAATTTTTAATTATTGTAATTTCAGTGTTGTTGTCGAGTTTTATATCTTCCTTTATGTTTCGGAGCTCTTCGTCTTTTTAATCTCCTCTCGATCTCTAGTAAAACGAGTAGTGGTCTAGAATTTGTAAGTATGGAATTTTCGAATGAATTTAATGTTATAATCAAGAAAGAACGTAATAGCACGATTTGATTCGTCAAATTACCAGAATCATTGAGAATAGAGTTATCAAGAATATACTTTCTTGATATGTTCAGAAGTTAATTAGAATGAAAGAGTTATGTAACATGACACATGATGGTGGTATGATCTACTGTGAAACATCATGTCCCATTAGAACTCAGCATGACTTACTGTAATATAATCACGTTGATCAAGTGTCATTATATTATACTAACTCATGCATCAGTTCCCAACATTATTTCAATAACATTCATATTTTAAGCTTGAAAGTTTACAGAATATAGAAACTAACAGTTTCCAATAATGTAACACTGATAGCACGAAGAGATAAATGATTTCAGATAGTATTAGTTATAAAAATATATTCAGAAATATCGAGGATATTTATAATGAAAGATACGATAATATCTTTGAATATCTAAGATCAGAGGATGATGGAGACTATTGTCCGCAAGGGTTTAGAGTAATGAGCAAAATATTCGCTAAAGACTTCAGCAAATATTGAATCATTTAGATTCTTTGAAGTCAAACTTATTCTTTGTGATTTGTCCACGGCTTTCTTCCTAGTTTCGCATAATCTGCTTTTCGGTACTAAATTTTCTATTGAATGTTTTCAATATAATGATACACAGGAAGCACAAGAAGGTATATAATTTCGAACGAGAATATTTATGAAAATATCCTCAGAAATATCGAAGATATTGATGATGATATTTTGAAATTTCTAAGTTCGATGTTTGATGGAGAAAGATTTTCCGCAAGATTTTAACATGACTTCGGAGCAAGATATTCTCTAAAGATTTCAACGGATCCAGAATTATCTGGATTCTTTGAATATAGAGTATGGTCCTTGTATTTGTCCTTGGTCTCCTTCATGGTTAATTCTATCCGTTTTCCAGTTCCAACGTTTCTGAGCTTTTCCAACATATTATTCTTTATCATCCAACTTCCGACGATTAAAGTCGTTTACAGTTGTCTATGGTTTCTGCTGCTTCATTCAGCTTTTTCAACATTCAGAGTATTGATTTGTGACTGAGTGCTTTTCAGAATTTCAGAATGAGAGATCATAATTCTAAGAGATAAATGTCATACATATAACTGTTGATGTAGATATGCTGTGAGTTTTCAAAGTACTGATTGCTGATTCCCGGTAATTATTATGGCAGTTCTCGTTACAAGATGCGGATGAGTATATGATAGGGTTTCAATGAATAAATATAAATATAATGATTTGTCAGAGAGATTTGAGCCAAGGAGCAACGAGGTTGCTGGTACGTCTACTGGTAATATAGTGGAATATAAAAGAATTCTCCGGTATCAAAAGGGTAATCGTATGTATCAGGATTATAGTAAGGCTACTTCGAATGAAAAGTCGAAGTTGACTTGCTGGAGCTGTGACAAAATTGGCTACTTTGAAAAGGGATCGTAAAGTTATTTTTGCTAATAAATGCCAAAGGATCTGACGCGGCAACGTGTTAAACTTTTACTCAGTTGCCGAGAGTTTCTCTGGTGCATAACTATATGCATAAATCTTTCCTTCCGTAGATGGAGTGCGGTTGATTAATCCTATCGATTGAGGTGTTTTCAAAAATCATGAAAGGTTTGAACGCAGATTGTAATCGTCGAGATACAAATGAGGTTTAAGATGAAATCAAGTGGCAACTTGAAGAATTGTTTAATTTCATAGGTTATAATCAATATTTTAATTCATTTTAATTTGTCTAATGTTGACAGTCCATAGTTGATAGTCCACAGTTAACAGTCCAATAATTCATATATAATTTATTATACAATATTCGAATTAATTAATACGTGTCGTGACCCGTATACGTCTCAGACTCGATCACAACTCAAATTATATATATTATTGTAGAATCAACCTCAACCCTGTATAGAGAACTCGATCATTACTGCATATAGAGTGTCTATGGTTATTTCAAATAATATATATAAATGCGTCGATATGATATGTCAAAACCTTGTATACGTTTCCCGATATTTAAAGTGCGTAAAATAAATACAGAAATTAAATGATGATAAATAAAATTGCGAGAATTAAAATTGCGATAAAATAAATTGCGATAATTAAATTGCGATAAATAAAATGTAATATGGAATTAACAGTTAGCTAGGAACAGTTAGCTAGGATTTTGTTAGCGTGGTTTCTTAACGAAATTTCATATTGTCAATTAGTCTGTTTCTAATCAATTTTTATTGTGTCCATTATTTCTTCATTATGCCACTTGTTGGATTCTGATAAATCAAAATCCAAATATGAAATTGGATGAATATGGCTATTCTGTGGTGAACGGATTTTGTATATCAGTGGATGTAAGTAGGATAGTAAACGACTGTTGAATCAGCTTCGAAGAATGTACAGTGTAATTTATTAATTGAGAAATCTAAATATTCTTCTGGTATTACCTACCCGTTAAAATATTTTCACAATTAACACTTTGTACGAAAGAATTTTTAATTACAATTTTTATGAAAACATATATACATATATATTTTCTTCAGACGTAATTATGGATTTAATGAGTCAATGTGATATTAAACTCATTAGATTTACGGCTAGAACTAGAGTACATAATCTCTAAACTATTAGAGATTTCATAATCACCATGAAGGACGAAGATAGTTTATGTAGAACGATTCGTAAAACGATTCATAGAATGATGATTATGCTTGAGGTATAGATTGCGAGGTTGAGACGTGTGATGATGTTGTTGTTGTTGGTACTCCTTGGTATCCATGGTGCGTATGACGTTGATGTGCGAGGTATAGATTAAGATGTTGAGGTGTGGGATGCGGATGTTGATGTTGGTGGTGGTGATGGTACTGTTGACATTTGTGGTGGTACTGGTTATGCTGCTGGTGTTTGTAACCTTCGCACCATATTCTCTAAAGCCACTACCCGAGCGCGAAGCTCGTTGACTTCTTCTATTACACCGGGGTGATTTTCGGTTTGGACTAGCGGATAAATATAATCTAGAATTTGGTATAGTATATAATCGTGGCGAGATACTCTGGAAATGAGAGAAAAGATGGTGTTTCGAACAGGTTCACCGGGTAAGTGCTTCGGGTTCTTCGCCAATAGGGAAATGTGGCGGATGGAAAGGATCACCTTCTTCTTGTCTCTAATGATTGAGGAGGCTACGAACCCATCCCCAATTCATCCAGAATAGATGATGACTGATTGGTTGATCCATTCCGGTCACACTACCTTCGGAGCTTGAGTGGGATTCCATTTCGGAATCTGAGTGACTTGAACTAATGACGAATTCCATTTCGTACGATTGAATAAAGAATTTTTAGATATGAAATGATTTTCTGGCTAACAGATGGTATTCTTAATTACATAGAATATCCATATATATAGAACAAAAGGTTTCGTAGATTACGGAGGAATTTACGGGATACGTCAGGTAAGGTTTACAGTAATAGATACGCTAAGATATGAATCTTGTCTATACACTATTCATGCAATCAATATAGCAAGACGTGTCTAGACTAAGAATGATAAGCAGATAATTTTCGACACAAAATGATAAGCAAAACGTTTTGTCATGCAGACCAGGTCGAAGTCCAGACTCACTAATGCATCCTAACGACTACTAGTTAGACACACTAATGCAAGACCTGGTTCGCTACGACAACCGCTCTGATACCATCTGAAAGGACCCGTCCTAATCCATCCGGACGAAGTCCATATCAATTATAAACGATTCACAACAGTTGATTACATCGCGAGGTACATGACCTCTATATGATACATTTTACAGACATTGCATTCGTTTTGAAAAGACAATCTTTCATTTCATCTAAGTTGATTGACATGCATACCCTTTCATAATATATCCAACTATAATTAACTTAATAATGATCTTGATAAACTCAACGACTCGAATGCAACGTCTTTTGAAAATATGTCATGAATGACTCCAAGTAATATTTTTAAAATGATCAAATGCACAGCGGAAGATTTCTTTCGTACCTGAGAATAAACATGCTTTCAAGTGTCAACCAAAAGGTTGGTGAGTTCATTAGTTTAGCATAAATAATAATTTCAGAATTTTTAATAGACCACAAGATTTCATATTTCCATTTCTCATAAACATACGTCCCATGCATAGAGATAAAAATATCATTCATATGGATTGAACACCTGGTAATCGACATTAACAATATACATATAAGAATATCCCCATCATTTCGGGATCTTCCTTCGGACATGATATAAATTTTGAAGTACTAAAACATCCGGTACTTTGGATGAGGCTTGTTGGGCCCGATAGATCTATCTTTAGAGTTCGCGTCAATTAGGGTATCTGTTCCCTAATTCTTAGATTACCAGACTAAAAAGGGGCATATTCAGTTTCGATCATTCAACCATAGAACGTAATTTCGATTACTTGTGTCTATTTCGTAAAACAGTTATAAAAATTGCGCATGTATTCTCAGCCCAAAAATATAAAGGGTAAAAGGGCAAATGAAACTCACCTAATGTATTTTGTAGTAAAAATACATATGACGACATTAGACAAACTGAACAATGCAGGGTTGGCCTCAGATTCACGAACCTATATCATTTGTATTTTTATTAATACATATATTTGTAATCAAACAAGCCTTTATATATATTATTATTATTATTATTATTATTATTGATATTATTTTTATATCAATAACTTAGATATTTTATTATTTAACTAAATAACTCCATTTTATATATAAAAATATTAATATAGTTAAGTTATATATATCAAATATCTTTTTATATGAAGATCATTTGTTTGTGAAGTTAGTAATTTTTGGTATTACTAATATTAATAATAATAATGATACTATATAATAATAATGGTAAAAGTAGTAATAATAATATTGTTAATAAGGATAATGATATTCATAATGATAAAGATACTTAGTTGATTTATAATATATATAATAACAATAATTATAATAATTTTAACGATTCCTCTTAACTTACAATTTTATTCATTTTCATAATAATATCACAATTCCTATATTTGTAATCTTAATCGTATCCCTAAAAATCTTTATTTTCATATTCATAGCAATCATAATCTCTGCGTTAAATTTCTAGACTAGTAACTAAAGTTTCTATAACGTCAATTTATGATCCTAATTATAATAATAATAATAGTCATACTTAAATGGTAAAAGTATCAATAATAAGTGTGTTAATAATACTTATAAGAATGATAATAATCATAATGGTTATAATACATATAATTATGATAATAATAATAATAATAATAATAATTATGATAATAATAATAATAATAATAATAATAATAATAATAATAATAATAATAATAATAATAATAATAATACTAATAATAATAATAATAATAATAATAATAATAATAATAATAATAATAATAATAATAATAATAATAATAATAATAATAATAATAATAATTAATAATAATAATAATAATAATAATAATAATAATAATAATAATAATAATAATAATAATAATAATAATAATAATAATAATAATAATAATAATAATAATAATAATAATAATAATAATAATAATAATAATAATAATAAAGAAATTAAAAATAAGTAAGGCTACCTTATAGTATCAAGCCAAAAAAAAAAAAAATATAGATGCTCATGCCAAGGCTTGAACACACGACCTCTCGATACCCGACCAAGCACCCAGCCATCCCTCCATGGTAACCTTTCTGTTTTTAATTCCCTTATCAATCTATTTAAACCCGTAGTTCAACTTGGTTCTTTCTTCTTCATAACCCAGATCGTCCACAAAATCATATAACACAATAATTAGTTTAAGAGTTTAAATAATTCATATTTGAGACATCAGTACCTGATTTTTGATTGTTAGTATATGGAAAAATGAAAATTAAAATAAAAAAAAATGAAGAACACTCGTTGTTCATACAGCGGTTTTAAAAAAAAAAATTTGCTTTTCGATTTTTAAGAACTTTTAGCCAAAGTTTACAATACACAATAAGTTTCAAATTACTCGTATAATCTTTATCCATACTCAATTGAAACAGAAACATAAGAATCTAGTTTGAATATCATGAAGAACAAGAGTGTTGACTTTTAAAAATAAAAGTTTGACCTCCAAATTCGAATTCGATAATAAGAATTGGGACTTCAACTTTTGCAGAAAGATTAAATAAAGGATTCCTAACATAATTGCATTTACAGTTTTTGAAATTTAAATCAAATTTGAGCATTTGTAAAATTAAGTTCACGTACAGAGGTTTGTGACCATTCCTTCCAATTTTCTTGTCTAATTCTTTAATTAATGGAATCTAAAAGTGATTATGCTTTATAGTGGTGATGGGAGAATCGAATGGTTCCTTTAATAACTTGAGTGAATCGAGTTATATGAAGATTATGAAGATTGTGTGGGTGTCGACATTCAGACACAGACATAGGGACAAATAAAAAAAAATGAGGTAGAAAGGGATGTGTAACAAATTCAATTATTTGTTGGTGATTACTGCTATTAATTTGTAACAAGAGACAGGAATTGATCAAATCTTGTATTGTTGTGAAGATAAAAGTCACAAGGAATCACGACTTAAGAGAAGGAAGGACAGGAACAAAAACCAAGAAAATAAAAAGTCTGATTGTGATTTAAAACAAAATTTGTTTATATTGAATTGATATGGACAGGTAACAATCTTGGATACAGAAACAAATATTTACATAAAGATGGATAGTGATGCTAACAGATTCGAGTAATATATATCCGCCTTTATAATTTATTTATTTATTAAATTTTTTTTTATATATAGTAAATATAAACATATTAATAATTATATTGTTAATAATAATAATAATAACTAATAATAATAATAGTATTAATAACAATGATAATAATAAGTAATAATGCTGTTAATAATGATAATAATAATATTAGTAATAATAATAATATAACAAATCAAATGTATCAAATTCAATATCTTAATAATAATACTGATATATATGTTAATATTAATATTTATTTTAATAATAATGAAGTAATAATAATGTTAACATAACAACTACAATTTTTACTTGAAATTTTATCTAATAATCTAATCTTACATGTTATTAATTAAGTAGCATTTACTAATTATATATTATATATTATATAATAACACATACTTAAATTTTATACAATTTAATATATTTTAATGTACATACAATCAATAATTATGGATGGAAATCATATATACATATATATTTAGATTTATTTTAATAATAATATTATTATCTTGTACTTTATTTTACTTATTTAGTTCCAGCAATTAAATCGTATATTATTACTTTAAATTATTATTTATTTATATATATATATATATATATATACATATTTATTTACAAGTAATTGTTCGTGAATCGTCGGAAATTGTCGAAGGTCAAATGGATTCATAAAAATAGTTCAAAAAAAAAATGTTGAGACTTAACATTACAGACTTTGCTTATCGTGTCGAAAACATATAAAGATTAAGTTTAAATTTGGTCGGAAATTCCCGGGTCATCACAGATTTGTGTTGGAGTCTTCGGTGTTTCCCATTTACTAATGGCTTCGATCTTGGCAGGGTCAACTTTAATTCCATGTTTACTGACAACATGGCCCAAAAATTGTACTTCTTGTAACCAGAAATCACACTTCAAAAATTTTGCGTACAATTCTTCTTTCTTGAGTATCTTAGTACCAGTCTTAAGTGTTGCTCATGTTCTTCCTTGTTCTTCGAGTAAATCAATATGTCGTCGATAAAAACAATGACAAATTTGTCTAAATACGGTCTACAGATGAGATTCATTAGATCCATGAATACTGCTGGAGCATTAGTTAATCCAAAAGGCATGACTAGAAACTCATAGTGACCGTAACGGGTTCTGAACGCAGTTTTAGGAACATCTTCCTCCTTCACTCTCAGCTGATGATATCCGGAGCGTTGATCAATCTTGGAATAAACACTTGATCCTTGCAATTGATCAAACAAATTATCAATCCTCGGTAATGGGTACCGATTCTTGATCATTAATTTGTTTAATTCTCGATAATCTATGTACATTCTCATAGATCCATCCTTCTTCTTGACGAACAGAATAGAAGCACCCCAAGGTGAAAAACTGGGACGAATAAATCCACGGTTCGATAATTCTTGTAACTGGTTTTGTAATTCTTGCATTTCTGAAGGTGCAAGTCTATATGGAGATCGGGCTACAGGTGCAGCTCCTGGTATGAGATCAATCTGGAATTCTACACATCTGTGTGGAGGTAGCCCCGGTAATTCTTCTGGAAATACTCCGGGATATTCTCTTATAACCGGCAACTCATCAATGCTTCTTTCTTCAGTATCGATCTTCTTTACATGTGCCAGAATAGCATAACAACCTTTTTTATAAGTTTCTGGGCCTTCATACAGCTGATAAGGTTCAGCTTCGAGTTGCTCTTCTCCCCATAAATCATTAATGACGTTTCATCCTTACGAGGGATGTGGATTGCTTTTTCAGCGCAAACAACTTCCGCTCTTGTTTTGGACATCCAGTCCATGCCAACGATTACGTCAAAACTTCCTAATTCTACGGGTATCAAATCGATTTTGAAGGTTTCACCAGCGAGATTTATTTCGCAACCATGGCAAATTTTATCGGCTTTTATCAGTTTACCATTAGCTAATTCAATAGTATATTTATCATCTAGAGGTAATGATGCACATTTTAGTTTAGAACTAAAGTCTTTACGCATATAACTTCTATCAGCACCCGTATCAAACATAATCGAAGCTAGTTGATTATTAACGGTAAACGTACCCGTAACAAGATTAGGATCCTCACGTGCTTCACTGGTACTAACATTAAATGCCCTCCCATGTGCGGGTTCTTTGTTCTTCTCCTTATCAGGGCATTGATTTATAAAGTGACCAGACTTTACGCATCTAAAACATTTCTTGACATCGGTCGGTTTTGTCTTTACTTCAGAAATGGTGGCATAACAATCTTTCGCCACATGTCCTTTCTTGTTGCACTTATCACAGACCACTTGGCAATAACCTGCATGATGTGTGTAACATCTTTTGTGTAACGGATGGGGTCCCTTATAGTTTGGACTTGCAGTTGCCCCATCTTGTTTATCTTTAAAAGTTTCTTGTTTCTTCAGGTGAGTACTTTTGCCCTTATAGTCTTCCCATTTCCTTTTTCCTTCAGTTGTCTTGACTTCGGTAATTGGTGCCTTAATCGAACTCTCTATGATCTGGTCCATGAGTTGGTATGCCATTGTCATGGCTTCCTGCATCGTATTTGGTTTGGACGATGTCACATTTCCTTTGATATTGATCGATAAACTGTCAATATACATTTCTATCTTTCGTTTCTCGTTTGGCACCAATTCGGGACATGACAAGGCTAGTTCCATGAAACGCTTTTCATAGTTATTGAGATTCGCGCCAAAAACCTTCAGATTACGTAACTCAGATTCCATTTTTCTGATCTCGTTTCGAGGACAGTACTCCTCGATTAGCATCTTTTTCAGTTCTTCCCAAGAGATATCATATGCCGTATCTACTCCTTCTGCTTTAGCATAATTGTTCCACCAAGTGTGTAGTGACCCGAACTTTTCCATGTTTATATATATTAATTGAGATTGATATTTACATGATTAAATGTTTCCAACATGTTAAGCAATCAAACTTGTTAAGACTTGATTAATTGAAATATGTTTCATATAGACAATTGACCACCCAAGTTGACCGGTGATTCACGAACGTTAAAACTTGTAAAAACTATATGATGACATATATATGGATATATATAGTTAACATGATACTATGATAAGTAAACATATCATTAAGTATATTAACAATGAACTACATATGTAAAAACAAGACTACTAACTTAATGATTTTTAAACGAGACATATATGTAACGATTATCGTTGTAAAGACATTTAATGTATATATATCATATTAAGAGATATTCATACATGATAATATCATGATAATATAATAATTTAAAATCTCATTTGATATTATAAACATTAGGTTAACAACATTTAACAAGATCGTTAACCTAAAGGTTTCAAAACAACACTTACATGTAACGACTAACGATGACTTAACGACTCAGTTAAAATGTATATACATGTAGTGTTTTAATATGTATTTATACACTTTTGAAAGACTTCAATACACTTATCAAAATACTTCTACTTAACAAAAATGCTTACAATTACATCCTCGTTCAGTTTCATCAACAATTCTACTCGTATGCACCCGTATTCGTACTCGTACAATACACAGCTTTTAGATGTATGTACTATTGGTATATACACTCCAATGATCAGCTCTTAGCAGCCCATGTGAGTCACCTAACACATGTGGGAACCATCATTTGGCAACTAGCATGAAATATCTCATAAAATTACAAAAATATGAGTAATCATTCATGACTTATTTACATGAAAACAAAATTACATATCCTTTATATCTAATCCATACACCAACGACCAAAAACACCTAAAAACACTTTCATTCTTCAATTTTCTTCATCTAATTGATCTCTCTCAAGTTCTATCTTCAAGTTCTAAGTGTTCTTCATATATTCTACAAGTTCTAGTTACATAAAATCAAGAATACTTTCAAGTTTGCTAGCTCACTTCCAATCTTGTAAGGTGATCATCCAACCTCAAGAAATCTTTGTTTCTTACAGTAGGTTATCATTCTAATACAAGGTAATAATCATATTCAAACTTTGGTTCAATTTCTATAACTATAACAATCTTATTTCAAGTGATGATCTTACTTGAACTTGTTTTCGTGTCATGATTCTGCTTCAAGAACTTCGAGCCATCCAATGATCCGTTGAAGCTAGATCCATTTTTCTCTTTTCCAATAGGTTTATCCAAGGAACTTAAGGTAGTAATGATGTTCATAACATCATTCGATTCATACATATAAAGCTATCTTATTCGAAGGTTTAAACTTGTAATCACTAGAACAAAGTTTAGTTAATTCTAAACTTGTTCGCAAACAAAAGTTAATCCTTCTAACTTGACTTTTAAAATCAACTAAACACATGTTCTATATCTATATTATATGCTAACTTAATGATTTAAAACCTGGAAACACGAAAAACACCGTAAAACCGGATTTACACCGTCGTAGTAACACCGCGGGCTGTTTTGGGTTAGTTAATTAAAAACTATGATAAACTTTGATTTAAAAGTATTTATTCTGAGAAAATGATTTTTATTATGAACATGAAACTATATCCAAAAATTATGGTTAAACTCAAAGTGGAAGTATGTTTTCTAAAATGGTCATCTAGACGTCGTTCTTTCGACTGAAATGACTACCTTTACAAAAATGACTTGTAACTTATTTTTCCGACTATAAACCTATACTTTTTCTGTTTAGATTCATAAAATAGAGTTCAATATGAAACCATAGCAATTTGATTCACTCAAAACGGATTTAAAATGAAGAAGTTATGGGTAAAACAAGATTGGATAATTTTTCTCATTTTAGCTACGTGAAAATTGGTAACAAATCTATTCCAACCATAACTTAATTAACTTGTATTGTATATTATGTAATCTTGAGATACCATAGACACGTATACAATGTTTCGACCTATCATGTCGACACATCTATATATATTTCGGAACAACCATAGACACTCTATATGTGAATGTTGGAGTTAGCTATACAGGGTTGAGGTTGATTCCAAAATATATATAGTTTGAGTTGTGATCAATACTGAGATACGTATACACTGGGTCGTGGATTGATTCAAGATAATATTTATCGATTTATTTCTGTACATCTAACTGTGGACAACTAGTTGTAGGTTACTAACGAGGACAGCTGACTTAATAAACTTAAAACATCAAAATATATTAAAAGTGTTGTAAATATATTTTGAACATACTTTGATATATATGTATATATTGTTATAGGTTCGTGAATCAACCAGTGGCCAAGTCTTACTTCCCGACGAAGTAAAAATCTGTGAAAGTGAGTTATAGTCCCACTTTTAAAATCTAATATTTTTGGGATGAGAATACATGCAGGTTTTATAAATGATTTACAAATTAGACACAAGTACGTGAAACTACATTCTATGGTTGAATTATCGAAATCGAATATGCCCCTTTTTATTAAGTCTGGTAATCTAAGAATTAGGGAACAGACACCCTAATTGACGCGAATCCTAAAGATAGATCTATCGGGCCCAACAAGCCCCATCCAAAGTACCGGATGCTTTAGTACTTCGAAATTTATATCATATCCGAAGGGTGTCCCGGAATGATGGGGATATTCTTATATATGCATCTTGTTAATGTTGGTTACCAGGTGTTCACCATATGAATGATTTTTATCTCTATGTATGAGATGTGTATTGAAATATGAAATCTTGTGGTCTATTATTATGATTTGATATATATAGGTTAAACCTATAACTCACCAACATTTTTGTTGACGTTTTAAGCATGTTTATTCTCAGGTGATTATTAAGAGCTTCCGCTGTCGCATACTTAAATAAGGACGAGATTTGGAGTCCATGCTTGTATGATATTGTGTAAAAACTGCATTCAAGAAACTTATTTTGTTGTAACATATTTGTATTGTAAACCATTATGTAATGGTCGTGTGTAAACAGGATATTTTAGATTATCATTATTTGATAATCTACGTAAAGCTTTTTAAAACCTTTATCTATGAAATAAAGGTTATGGTTTGTTTTAAAAATGAATGCAGTCTTTGAAAAACGTCTCATATAGAGGTCAAAACCTCGCAACGAAATCAATTAATATGGAACGTTTTTAATCAATAAGAACGGGACATTTCAGTTGGTATCCGAGCGTTGGACTTAGAGAACCAGAATTTTGCATTAGTGTGTCTTATTGAGTTTGTTAGGATGCATTAGTGAGTCTGGACTTCGACCGTGTTTACTTGAAAAATGATTGCTTAACAAATTTTGTTGGAAACTATATATTTTTAACATGTGAATATTATGTGATATATTAATCTCTTAACGTGTTTGATATTATGTGATAGATGTCTACCTCTAGAACAAGTCCCATTGACTCACCTAATAATAATGAAGAGTCAAATGTAAATTGGAATGATTCGTGGACTGATTCACAAGTTCCCGAAGAGGAACCGGAAGAAGAGTCGGAACCGGAAGAAGAATCGGAACCGGAAGAAGAATCGGAACCGGATGAAGAAATAGAACCGGTGGGGGAAATAATAAAACGGTTAAGTAAAAGAAAATCCTCAACCAACCGACCAAGGTTAATTATGGTCAATGGTGTTTCCGCCAAGGAAGCAAAATATTGGGAGGATTACCAATTCTCCGATGAATCGGATTCCGACGAGAATTCCGATGATGTTATAGAAATTACCCCAACTGAATTTAAAAAGGCAAAAGAAAATAATAAGGGAAAGGGCATAAAAATAGAGAAATCTAATTCCAACCCCGATGAACTTTATATGTATCGTCAACCCCCGAAGTCCTTAAGTTGTAGCAATGACCCGGGAACCTCTAAACCACCAGGTTTTTCTAAACCAATGTGGAAAACGACGGCTCGTATTAGGGGAACATCATATATCCCTAGAAACTTGGCAAAACGAACCAAAACCGAAGAAGAAACAAGCGAGTCGGAATAAGATAGTTGTATTCGTATGGTGTAATATATGTAATATAGTGTGCTTATGCTTTATGATATATGTAAAAATTGCTTGTATTAATAAGTATTTTTTTATGAATCTAACTCTTGTCTATTTTACAGTATAAAAACACAAAATGGATAGACAACCCAATATTTTAAGAGACCTACCCGGAGACATGATTGATGAAATCTTGTCTAGAGTCGGTCAGAATTCTTCGGCACAACTATTTAAGGCGAGATCAGTTTGTAAGACATTCGAAGAACGTTCCAAGAATGCCTTGGTTTATAAAAGGCTTTCGTTCGAAAGATGGTGGATATCACATTGGGAAATCCATAAGTTACGATGTGTTTACTTTGACGCATATATTGCGGGGAACCCAAATGCTATTTTACGCAATGGGTTAAGAAATTATTTTGACTCAATATATCCGAATATTGGACTTCGTGATTTAGAAAAAGCGGCTAACATGCAACATAAAGAAGCATGTTATGCTTACGGATTAGTAATGTTCGCTTCTCACCAAAGTGAGAACAAGAACATCGGGCTACAACTATTAAACAAAACGTTCCCACAAGTGACGGAGTCGGTAATTGGGGTAAGAAATGAGGTTTTTAGATTGTTACGGGACCGTTGGACATTACATAACCCTCGTCCCTTTGACAACGTTACAACACGCTGTCTTATCAACGGCCATAACGGTTATGTTCCACAAGACCAAGGATGGGAAGTAATCCTAGTAAAACCAGAATGCATGACTTGTTTCTGGACGTATGAATTACGTGTCTTTATTGCCTTTGCTGAACGACTTGTGTACTAGCTAGAATTATCTTCACAACCATCTTGTATCAAATTTATTGTGTGCTATATTTCATGCTATATGTAAAATAAGCGGTATTGTAAGTTTGTAAAATATTGTGTAAAAGTTTGAACGCGAAATATTATTATAATCAGTTTTTCATATAGAATTGTAGTAGTTAAATTGTATATTAGCTACTAAGTATGAACTTAACGGGTAGGTACTACCCGAATTTAAACTTATAAAACGCTAATATGAAGAAAAAGCTTTTATAAATGAGTTCATATTATGCTACGAAATACTATTAACTACTCTTAATATTCTGTATGATTAACTTGTTCCATTTGACTATTTTGAAGGAAATGGCACCAACTACTCGACACACCGTGAATATGAATGAAGAGGAATTCCGTACTTTTCTAGCTTCAAACATAGCCGCAGTACAGGCTGCGCTACATACCAACAATAACCTTGGATCTAGCAGTACAGGAAATCGTGTAGGATGCACCTACAAAGAATTCACTGCCTGCAAACCTTTGGAATTTGATGGAACCGAAGGACCGATCGGATTGAAACGGTGGACTGAGAAGGTCGAATCGGTGTTTGCAATAAGTAAGTGTACTGAAGAGGATAAAGTAAAGTACGTTACGCATACCTTCACAGGTTCTGCGTTAACATGGTGGAATACCTATCTAGAGCAAGTGGGACAAGACGATGCGTACGCACTACCGTGGTCAGCATTCAAGCACTTGATGAACGAGAAGTACCGTCCCAGAACCGAGGTCAATAAGCTCAAGACAGAACTTAGAGGGTTACGAACCCAAGGATTTGATATTACCACGTACGAAAGACGATTCACAGAATTGTGCCTATTGTGTCCGGGAGCATTCGAAGATGAGGAAGAGAAGATCGACGCGTTTGTGAAAGGATTACCGGAAAGAATCCAAGAAGATATAAGTTCACATGAGCCCGCCTCCATACAACAGGCATGTAGAATGGCTCACAAACTAGTGAACCAGATTGAAGAAAGAATTAAAGAACAGACTGCTGAAGAGGCCAATGTGAAGCAAGTCAAAAGAAAGTGGGAGGAAAACGGTGATAAGAATCACCAATACAACAACAGCAGCAATTACAACAATAATCGCAACAATTATCCCAACAATCGCAACATCAATCGCAACTACAACAAACGGCCCAACAACAACAACAACAACAACAACAACAACTACAACAATCATCCCAACAACAATAATAACCGCAACAACAACAACAATCAGAAGCAGCTATGCCAAAGGTGTGAAAAGTATCACTCGGGGTTCTGCACCAAATTTTGCAACAAGTGTAAAAGAAATGGTCATAGCGCGGCGAAGTGTGAGGTCTACGGACCAGGGGTTAATAGAACGAAAAGAACAAATGGTGTCGGAACGAGTAATGGCGGAGCAAGTAGTGTCGGAGCAAGTTATGCCAATGTAGTTTGTTATAAATGTGGAAAACCGGGCCACATTATTAGAAATTGCCCGAACCAGGAGAACACGAATGGACAAGGCCGCGGAAGAGTTTTCAATATTAATGCGGCAGAGGCACAAGAAGACCCGGAGCTTGTTACGGGTACGTTTCTTATTGACAATAAATCTGCTTACGTTTTATTTGATTCGGGTGCTGATAGAAGCTATATGAGTAGAGATTTTTGTGCTAAATTAAGTTGTCCATTGACGCCTTTGGATAGTAAATTTTTACTCGAATTAGCAAATGGTAAATTAATTTCAGCAGATAATATATGTCGGAATCGAGAAATTAAACTGGTTAGCGAAACATTTAAGATTGATTTGATACCAGTAGAGTTAGGGAGTTTTGATGTGATAATCGGTATGGACTGGTTGAAAGAAGTGAAAGCAGAGATCGTTTGTTACAAAAATGCAATTCGCATTATACGAGAAAAAGGAAAACCCTTAATGGTGTACGGAGAAAAAGGCAACACGAAGCTACATCTTATTAGTAATTTGAAGGCACAAAAACTAATAAGAAAAGGTTGCTATGCTGTTCTAGCACATGTCGAGAAAGTACAAACTGAAGAAAAGAGCATCAATGATGTTCCCATTGCAAAAGAATTTCCCGATGTATTTCCGAAAGAATTACCGGGATTACCCCCACATCGATCCGTTGAATTTCAAATAGATCTTGTACCAGGAGCTGCACCAATAGCTCGTGCTCCTTACAGACTCGCACCCAACGAGATGAAAGAACTGCAAAGCCAATTACAAGAACTTTTAGAGCGTGGTTTCATTCGACCAAGCACATCACCGTGGGGAGCTCCTGTTTTGTTTGTCAAGAAGAAAGATGGTACATTCAGGTTGTGTATCGACTACCGAGAGTTGAACAAACTTACCATCAAGAACCGCTACCCACTACCGAGAATCGACGACTTATTTGATCAACTACAAGGCTCGTCTGTTTATTCAAAGATTGACTTACGTTCCAGGTATCATCAAATGCGGGTGAAAGAAGATGATATTCCAAAGACTGCTTTCAGAACACGTTACGGTCATTACGAGTTTATGGTCATGCCATTTGGTTTAACTAATGCACCAGCTGTGTTCATGGACCTTATGAACCGAGTGTGTGGACCATACCTTGACAAGTTTGTCATTGTTTTCATTGATGACATACTTATTTACTCAAAGAATGACCAAGAACACGGTGAACATTTGAGAAAGGTGTTAGAAGTATTGAGGAAGGAAGAATTGTACGCTAAGTTTTCAAAGTGTGCATTTTGGTTGGAAGAAGTTCAATTCCTCGGTCACATAGTGAACAAAGAAGGTATTAAGGTGGATCCGGCAAAGATAGAAACGGTTGGAAAGTGGGAAACCCCGAAAACTCCGAAACACATACGCCAATTTTTAGGACTAGCTGGTTACTACAGAAGGTTCATCCAAGACTTTTCCAGAATAGCAAAAGCCTTGACTGCATTAACGCATAAAGGGAAGAAATTTGAATGGAATGATGAACAAGAAAAAGCGTTTCAGTTATTGAAGAAAAAGCTAACTACGGCACCTATATTGTCATTGCCTGAAGGGAATGATAATTTTGTGATTTATTGTGACGCATCAAAGCAAGGTCTCGGTTGTGTATTAATGCAACGAACGAAGGTGATTGCTTATGCGTCTAGACAATTGAAGATTCACGAACAAAATTATACGACGCATGATTTGGAATTAGGCGCGGTTGTTTTTGCATTAAAGACTTGGAGGCACTACTTATATGGGGTCAAAAGTATTATATATACTGACCACAAAAGTCTTCAACACATATTTAATCAGAAACAACTGAATATGAGGCAGCGTAGGTGGATTGAATTGTTGAATGATTACGACTTTGAGATTCGTTACCACCCGGGGAAGGCAAATGTGGTAGCCGACGCCTTGAGCAGAAAGGACAGAGAACCCATTCGAGTAAAATCTATGAATATAATGATTCACACTAACCTTACTACTCAAATAAAGGAGGCGCAACAAGGAGTTTTAAAAGAGGGAAATTTAAAGGATGAAATACCCAAAGGATCGGAGAAGCATCTTAATATTCAGGAAGACGGAACCCGGTATAGGGCTGAAAGAATTTGGGTACCAAAATTTGGAGATATGAGAGAAATGGTACTTAGAGAAGCTCATAAAACCAGATACTCAATACATCCTGGAACGGGAAAGATGTACAAGGATCTCAAGAAACATTTTTGGTGGCCGGGTATGAAAGACGATGTTGCTAAATACGTAGGAGAATGTTTGACGTGTTCTAAGGTCAAAGCTGAGCATCAGAAACCATCAGGTCTACTTCAACAACCCGAAATCCCGGAATGGAAATGGGAAAACATTACCATGGATTTCATCACTAAATTACCAAGGACTGCAAGTGGTTTTGATACTATTTGGGTAATAGTTGATCGTCTCACCAAATCAGCACACTTCCTGCCAATAAGAGAAGATGACAAGATGGAGAAGTTAGCACGACTGTATTTGAAGGAAGTCGTCTCCAGACATGGAATACCAATCTCTATTATCTCTTATAGGGATGGTAGATTTGTTTCAAGGTTCTGGCAGACATTGCAACAAGCATTGGGGACTCGTCTAGACATGAGTACTGCCTATCATCCACAAACTGATGGACAGAGCGAAAGGACGATACAAACGCTTGAAGACATGCTACGAGCATGTGTTATTGATTTCAGAAACAGTTGGGATCGACATCTACCGTTAGCAGAATTCTCCTACAACAACAGCTACCATTCAAGCATTGAGATGGCGCCGTTTGAAGCACTTTATTGTAGAAAGTGCAGGTCTCCGATTTGTTGGAGTGAAGTGGGGGATAGACAGATTACGGGTCCGGAGATTATACAAGAAACTACCGAGAAGATCATCCAAATTCAACAACGGTTGAAAACCGCCCAAAGTCGACAAAAGAGCTACGCTGACATTAAAAGAAAAGATATAGAATTTGAAATTGGAGAGATGGTCATGCTTAAAGTTGCACCTTGGAAAGGTGTTGTTCGATTTGGTAAATGAGGGAAATTAAATCCAAGGTATATTGGACCATTCAAGATTATTGATCGTGTCGGACCAGTAGCTTACCGACTTGAATTACCTCAACAACTCGCGGCTGTACATAACACTTTCCACGTCTCGAATTTGAAGAAATGTTTTGCTAAAGAAGATCTCACTATTCCGTTAGATGAAATCCAAATCAACGAAAAACTTCAATTCATCGAAGAACCCGTCGAAATAATGGATCATGAGGTTAAAAGACTTAAGCAAAACAAGATACCAATTGTTAAGGTTCGATGGAATGCTCGTAGAGGACCCGAGTTCACCTGGGAGCGTGAAGATCAGATGAAGAAGAAATACCCGCATCTATTTCCAGAAGATTCGTCAATACCTTCAACAGCTTAAAATTTCGGGACGAAATTTATTTAACGGGTAGGTACTGTAGTGACCCGAACTTTTCCATGTTTATATATATTAATTGAGATTGATATTTACATGATTAAATGTTTCCAACATGTTAAGCAATCAAACTTGTTAAGACTTGATTAATTGAAATATGTTTCATATAGACAATTGACCACCCAAGTTGACCGGTGATTCACGAACGTTAAAACTTGTAAAAACTATATGATGACATATATATGGATATATATAGTTAACATGATACTATGATAAGTAAACATATCATTAAGTATATTAACAATGAACTACATATGTAAAAACAAGACTACTAACTTAATGATTTGTAAACGAGACATATATGTAACGATTATCGTTGTAAAGACATTTAATGTATATACATCATATTAAGAGATATTCATACATGATAATATCATGATAATATAATAATTTAAAATCTCATTTGATATTATAAACATTAGGTTAACAACATTTAACAAGATCGTTAACCTAAAGGTTTCAAAACAACACTTACATGTAACGACTAACGATGACTTAACGACTCAGTTAAAATGTATATACATGTAGTGTTTTAATATGTATTTATACACTTTTGAAAGACTTCAATACACTTATCAAAATACTTCTACTTAACAAAAATGCTTACAATTACATCCTCGTTCAGTTTCATCAACAATTCTACTCGTATGCACCCGTATTCGTACTCGTACAATACACAGCTTTTAGATGTATGTACTATTGGTATATACACTCCAATGATCAGATCTTAGCAGCCCATGTGAGTCACCTAACACATGTGGGAACCATCATTTGGCAACTAGCATGAAATATCTCATAAAATTACAAAAATATGAGTAATCATTCATGACTTATTTACATGAAAACAAAATTACATATCCTTTATATCTAATCCATACACCAACGACCAAAAACACCTACAAACACTTTCATTCTTCAATTTTCTTCATCTAATTGATCTCTCTCAAGTTCTATCTTCAAGTTCTAAGTGTTCTTCATATATTCTACAAGTTCTAGTTACATAAAATCAAGAATACTTTCAAGTTTGCTAGCTCACTTCCAATCTTGTAAGGTGATCATCCAACCTCAAGAAATCTTTGTTTCTTACAGTAGGTTATCATTCTAATACAAGGTAATAATCATATTCAAACTTTGGTTCAATTTCTATAACTATAACAATCTTATTTCAAGTGATGATCTTACTTGAACTTGTTTTCGTGTCATGATTCTGCTTCAAGAACTTCGAGCCATCCAAGGATCCGTTGAAGCTAGATCCATTTTTCTCTTTTCCAATAGGTTTATCCAAGGAACTTAAGGTAGTAATGATGTTCATAACATCATTCGATTCATACATATAAAGCTATCTTATTCGAAGGTTTAAACTTGTAATCACTAGAACAAAGTTTAGTTAATTCTAAACTTGTTCGCAAACAAAAGTTAATCCTTCTAACTTGACTTTTAAAATCAACTAAACACATGTTCTATATCTATATGATATGCTAACTTAATGATTTAAAACCTGGAAACACGAAAAACACCGTAAAATCGGATTTACTCCGTCGTAGTAACACCGCGGGCTGTTTTGGGTTAGTTAATTAAAAACTATGATAAACTTTGATTTAAAAGTTGTTATTCTGAGAAAATGATTTTTATTATGAACATGAAACTATATCCAAAAATTATGGTTAAACTCAAAGTGGAAGTATGTTTTCTAAAATGGTCATCTAGACGTCGTTCTTTCGACTGAAATGACTACCTTTACAAAAATGACTTGTAACTTATTTTTCCGACTATAAACCTATACTTTTTCTGTTTAGATTCATAAAATAGAGTTCAATATGAAACCATAGCAATTTTATTCACTCAAAACGGATTTAAAATGAAGAAGTTATGGGTAAAACAAGATTGGATAATTTTTCTCATTTTAGCTACGTGAAAATTGGTAACAAATCTATTCCAACCATAACTTAATTAACTTGTATTGTATATTATGTAATCTTGAGATACCATAGACACGTATACAATGTTTCGACCTATCATGTCGACACATCTATATATATTTCGGAACAACCATAGACACTCTATATGTGAATGTTGGAGTTAGCTATACAGGGTTGAGGTTGATTCCAAAATATATATAGTTTGAGTTGTGATCAATACTGAGATACGTATACACTGGGTTGTGGATTGATTCAAGATAATATTTATCGATTTATTTCTGTACATCTAACTGTGGACAACTAGTTGTAGGTTACTAACGAGGACAGCTGACTTAATAAACTTAAAACATCAAAATATATTAAAAGTGTTGTAAATATATTTTGAACATACTTTGATATATATGTATATATTGTTATAGGTTCGTGAATCAACCAGTGGCCAAGTCTTACTTCCCGACGAAGTAAAAATCTGTGAAAGTGAGTTATAGTCCCACTTTTAAAATCTAATATTTTTGGGATGAGAATACATGCAGGTTTTATAAATGATTTACAAAATAGACACAAGTACGTGAAACTACATTCTATGGTTGAATTATCGAAATCAAATATGCCCCTTTTTATTAAGTCTGGTAATCTAAGAATTAGGGAACAGACACCCTAATTGACGCGAATCCTAAAGATAGATCTATCGGGCCCAACAAGCCCCATCCAAAGTACCGGATGCTTTAGTACTTCGAAATTTATATCATATCCGAAGGGTGTCCCGGAATGATGGGGATATTCTTATATATGCATCTTGTTAATGTCGGTTACCAGGTGTTCACCATATGAATGATTTTTATCTCTATGTATGAGATGTGTATTGAAATATGAAATCTTGTGGTCTATTATTATGATTTGATATATATAGGTTAAACCTATAACTCACCAACATTTTTGTTGACGTTTTAAGCATGTTTATTCTCAGGTGATTATTAAGAGCTTCCGCTGTCGCATACTTAAATAAGGACGAGATTTGGAGTCCATGCTTGTATGATATTGTGTAAAAACTGCATTCAAGAAACTTATTTTGTTGTAACATATTTGTATTGTAAACCATTATGTAATGGTCGTGTGTAAACAGGATATTTTAGATTATCATTATTTGATAATCTACGTAAAGCTTTTTAAAACCTTTATCTATGAAATAAAGGTTATGGTTTGTTTTAAAAATGAATGCAGTCTTTGAAAAACGTCTCATATAGAGGTCAAAACCTCGCAACGAAATCAATTAATATGGAACGTTTTTAATCAATAAGAACGGGACATTTCAAAGTGAGTGCACCGTCTTGCAACGTGCATGAAGCATACTTTGACTTGTCTCCGTTCGCACAATTACTGATTTTGAAAACGGACTCCATCTTTTCAAACCATCGGGTTAGACCGACTGGTCCCTCGGTTCCACTAAACGTCTGTGGTTTGCATCCTTGAAAAGTTTTGTATGAGCATCCGTTTCGTGAGTTTGTGCTCACAGCTGCTGCTTTGGCTGCTGCTTCGGCTGCTGTTTTTGCTGCCTCGGCTGCAGTAAATCTTTCATTCACACGTTTCTCGACTAGTTCCTCGAACTCAGCATCCGACATTTGAGACATGTTTCTTCAATAAACACAACAGAGATAATTTAATCATATAGAATATTATAAGTAAAATGAGTTGTCAATAGTTAATCGTAGCATATTAATAATATGAACCAATTATTATAAAAGCCTTTTCTTCTTATTAGCATTTTATAATTATTTCTAGGGTATTAACTACCCGTTAAAGTTCATACTTAATAGCTTAGTACAACAATTAACTACTACAATTCAAATAATATTCTATTATGAAAAATTATAGTGAGTTACTACGTTATTATTTAGTAATAATAATAATAAGTATTAATAATACAAATAATCATTCCATGCTTCTATTATTAATAAACCAAAATAATACAATACCATACAATACTAATATTTTACATATGCTTATTTTACATAACAAGATAGAGTAGCACACATAAGCAATAGAATAGCGCATGGAAGATTTATGTTTGTGAGGTCGTTTATTCAGAATTATCAGAAACTTCTTCCCATTTGGTTCTCTCTGCCAATTGTTTGTGTGTACATGGTCCGACAGACATTCTGGCAGTGTATTTAATTTTTGTTTGGGGTTTTGAGGTACCCGTTGCCTCAGTGGGTTTAATACAATAAGGGTGGTTACGGATCGAATGGTCCTGTCCCTTTTTAATAATTAAGGACATTTTATTATTTTGGTTGTTTTTATTATCTATAACAAGTTGGAATTTCTCCTTAGTGACTTCTTTTATTTCATTAGCGAAATCCTCTTCCTCACTGATCTCGTCTGATGACAAACTGTCTGAGTCATGTGTAGGAGAATATGATGACGAACTGACTGAATCATGTGTACGAGAATATGTACCGGTGGTCATGAACTAAAATCTGTCAGGCGTAATCTGCACAACCCGCCCGTCGGCGATGTATCTGGCCCAATGTCTATGTTCGTTTAGAAATGGACGATCCTTGTTTACTCCAGGGATCATGGGTCCATGCCAACGATACTGTGGCTCCGGAAAACTAGAGCTGGGTGGAGCTGGAACCTCCTCTGGGTTTACCGGGAGTTGAGATTCCCCGGCTAACACAATTTCTTCTTTAATAGGTATTGGAACGCCCTTTTCAGTTGTGGATATAATAGATTCAATGTCCGATTCCGAGTCGTACAAAATGATAGGATTAGAAGAAGTCATCTATCACATAATTGAAACAACAATTACGTTAGCATATAAATATATCACATATAATGTTTTTGACCAAATGATAAGCAAAAATCAGCAAAAACAGATATGGTCATAGTCCAGACTCACTAATGCATCCTAACAATTACCAGTTAAACACACTAATGTAATTTCTGGTTCCCTATGACCTCAAGCTCGGATACCAACTGTAATGACCCGTCAAAATCGCTATTGACGCGGCACGTTAATCATTGATTCCATAGTGAGGTTTTGACCTCTATATGATACGTTTTGATAAAATATTGCATTCATTAAAATAAGTGATTTCTAAACATAGAAAGTTATAAACATGTGGGTGAGTGCTTAGGTATAAGCAAAACCCTAAAATACATAAGTCTTTAATTTACAGGTTGACATCACAGTCCAATTATTTATTACATAACGCAGTTTTATTTAGAATGCAATAAACTTTATACAAAGCATGAGAGACTCCATGCAGGCAATAAGCACATCACAGCGGAAGCAGTCTAAGGACCTGAGAATAAAATATGCTAAAAAGGTCAACACGAATGTTGGTGAGTTATAGGTTTAATTGCTCGAGTCATAAATATATATAAAGATAGACCACAAGATTTCATCAAAAGTTTATCAATAGATTCTACGTAACAGAGCACCCTGGTAACTAAACTTAATGCTATAGTGATAATTACCCCATTCATTTTAATACACGCAAACCAACGTGTCTTAAACTCAAATAACATACGTCCGTTAAAAGGCTAGCGCTCTAGCTCGGACGGGGATGTCAAGCCCTATGGATCCATATACAATTATTCGCGTCCACCAGTCCATATCCTATGTACTGGAAGCTACTAGTTACCAAAGTTAAGGGATTTTCGGTTTAACTCAGTGTAGAATTTAGTATGTACTTGTGTCTTATTGCGTTTAAAATAAATTGCATGTATTCTCAGCCCAAAAATATTTAACGTATTTAAAAAGGGAGACTATAACTCACAGTTCAATATTGAGACTCAATATTGTAGGCAAATTGCGTAGACGTAATGATGGTAGACGACTGTATGGTTGGCTTTGGATTCAAGAACAATACCCCGAACAATACCCAATATTTCCTTAGCTTAAAGAGGTTTGAAACCCGAATTACCTTATTATTATTAAACTTAAATTTAAAATTATAATTATAATATAAATATAAATAAATTACAGAATAAGGATAAGAAAGTGTTGTGAAAAATTCGTCGAGCAAACTGGTGTATTTATAATACTTTTCCATTTACTGTAGCTCATGCGATCGTATGAGTTTTCAGTATTTTTGCCATGCGATCGCATGGCCGCCTTATCCGTTTTTGTTTGCTAGTTCGGCGACATCGAAAGTGTTTACTGTAGCAAATAGTGTACTGTAGCAAATAGTGTTTACTGCAGTAAATAGTGTTTTACTGTAGCAAATAGTGTGTACTGTAGCAAATAGTGTGTTACTGTAGCAAATAGTGTTTATTGTAGCAATAGTGTTTACTGTAGCAAATAGTGTTTTACTGTAGCAAATAGTGTTTATTGTAGCAAATAGTGTTTTACTGTAGTAAATAGTGTTTCACTGTAGGAAAGTCATTTTTACTTGTACATATATATATATATACATACATATAATTGTTCATGAATCGTCGAGAGTAGTCAAAGGTAATTGTATATATGAAACAGTTCTAAAATTTTGAGACTCAATCTAACAGACTTTGTTTAATGTGTCAAAATAAAAAAATCGTATAGAGAATTGGTTTAAATAAGTCGAAATTTTTCGGGTCATCACAGAATCACATAAATTCCTTTATTAGATTGTATTAATTTTTATATTTTTTTAGTTATATATAATTTATACTAAATTCTATTCAAAAGAAATACTTATATTATATTTTAAATTATATGTTATATATTTTTATGTTGTATATATATACTTAAAATGATTAATATCTATATATTTAGTTATATTGATATATCTATACATATATGATTAATATTATATTTAAAAATCATTAGTTTGTTATATATATAAGTATTTATATACATAATGTTAATATGTTTGAAATATAGGTATATAAACTGTTACTATTATTACAGTATATGTAATAAGTATATTTTAGATACAAAATATTTATCTGTTAAGAAAATATGATAGTATTGGGAATAATAATTTACTAATAATAATAACTTTCTTGATATTGATAATACTAATAATAATAATGATATTGTTAAAAATAGTACTTATGTTAATAATAATAATAATAATAATAATAATAATAATAATAATAATAATAATAATAATAATAATAATAATAATAATACTAATAATAATACTAATAATTACAAAAATGATAAATTAGTAATCCTAATAATAATAATATTATTCATATTAGTGACTATAATCGTAATACTAATAATAAATGATAACTAATAATTTTATTAGTAAAAATAATAATAATAACTATCATATTAGTCCTAATAACAATTTCTAACAATAACAATGATAGTTCTATAATTTTAATCATAATACTTTTAAATGATATTGATAAGGATAATAATAATAATAATAATAATAACAATGATAATTATAATACATTAATAATAACAATAATCTTAATCATAGTGATAATGATAATACTTATAATACTAATTCTAATGATAATTCTAATAATTATAATGATAACACTAATAGTACTAGTAATACTTTTAACAATAATAATACTAGTATCATCATTAGTAACAACAACAACAATAATAATAATAATAATAATAATAATAATAATAATAATAATAATAATAATAATAATAATAATAATAATAATAATAATAATAATAATAATAATAATAATAAAAATATGAAAACTACCTTTAAAGGTTTAAAAAGAAATAAACCGCCAAAGCTGGGACTCGAACCCGCGACCACTCGCTAAACCCAGAACACCCCAAACCATTTCTCTGGATCTGTTTTTCTGTCTAATCCATAACATGTATATATATAACCCGTTTTCCTCTTTCCTCGTCTTCTTCCTAAATTAAATTGTTCAGGAACCAATCCATCGTAACAGAGGTTTAAATGCTTAATTTAATACTTGTAATTGTATTATAAACGATTCAGAATGTATTTAAATTGAATTACTTAATCATTAAAGGAAAAAAAAAATTGAACCTGCTGTTATCGAAGAAACTATGAACACATAAATCAATTTCGAATTTTCGGAAGTTTTAGACAAAACTCTCAACATGAAACTCATCATAAATGACTCATAGAAACTCTGTAAATTCTCAATTGATTCAGAAACATCAAACAGAACGCGAATTTTAAGATGAACACGAAGTTTGACTTTTTAGAAATTATGTTTGACTCGAAAATTCGAAGTGGATATAATGATTTGGGATTTGATATTTTGCAGAAAGTTTATATGAAGGATTCCTAACAGCTCTACATTTTTAGATTTTGAAAAACGATTCGAGATTGAGCTAATGCTAAAAAGTTATGCGTACAGGGTGTTGGGATTTAACAAGTTTGAAACTCTTAAAACCATTTAAGAATCATTATAAAACAGAAGCGTGAAATTACCAATTTTACTTGTTATCATTAAACCAATTAAAGCTAAATCCCATCTTGGATCAAGTTGTGAAATGATGCTTACTAATTAACAAGAAAGGAAGAGTTTAATACCTCCTTAATGAAGAATAAAATGCTGAATTGGACAGCTGAAATGATGATGAAGATGATGGATTTAGAGCCTCTAACTTGAAGCCTCAAGTTGGTAATACCCACAAGCCCCTTTTGAAACAACACCACCTTTGAATGAGTTAGGATTTTAGACACTAAATCACTTAGATTGTCAAGCAAAACACCCTTTCTTTCCCCTTTGAATGTCACGGCCAGCAGGCTGCTTTGGGAGAGAGAAGAGAGTTTAAAGAACTTGCAATTTTCTTGAGTCAAAGAATTGGTTAAAGTGTAAGGCATGTAACTAAGCAAGTGTGCTTATTAAAAGTCACAAAACAAGCATGTGGTGGTCTTCCTTGGTACCCTCAAAACCGCCACCCCCATGCTCTTTGTATATAAATTGGTTAATTTTATAAAACTTGGTAGAAGCCTCTTGTTTTGTTAAGTTACATGTACATTTTATAAATCATATACAAAATATGACACAAGGTAATTATTTAAACCCATAAGTAATTAATTCCTTAAGATATAAATTAACCAAATAACTTGACTCAAGTGATAACATTTTAGAAACCCAATTTTCTAAAATTTAAGTGTCGCGTATTTACTTAACGATCCAATCGTCAAGATAAATACATATAAGGTGTTGTTAAGCTTGTTATTGGGTATGACCCGACTTGGATCATAGCATATTAGCCACATTAATTAAATATGTCTCTCGGGCATACGAAAAAAACCTTCAATCTCCCACTTGTACGAGAAACATAAGAAATTAATGCAAGTGACGGATACCACCTAACGACCGTCCATCACCCCCAATATGTTATGACTATGTGACATTCAATAACATCATCCCTTTCGAGTTCCCATCTCGAATATGAATAGGTGAATCTTTTCATTATATCCTTTCGTCCTAGATGTCATGTTAAATCCAAGAGACACAGAGTGATCACTCTCTTCTAGATTTAACTTTATCAGGCCTTAAACATCTGACTCTCAACGAATAAGAGGGACAAATTCCATCTTGACTACATATGTCCTAAATACATACCTTGTATTATACCTGAGTTCTTCCTTATGAACTACCATATTTCAGAATAGCGAAGGAGAGAATCAAGGCACAATACCTGATAAATATCCGAACCCAATACGTATCTCAGGTCAGAGGATACAATGATATTCGCCTTTACTCAAGATTACATGTGATCAACCACAAAGGCTCAATTTAGTAAATCTTGAGAGCGGGTCTTCCAATATTTGTATCCTACAAATATCTATGAACCTTGGTTGCAACCTTGCCCCACATTCATCCCGTGAATGTATACCAATCCAAGTTCATAATAGTCTAAACCTCACACTTGTTCCCACGAATGTGATCGACTACGGAATTTTAGAATAATTACTTATTCATGGATAAAATATGCAAAATAGGAACATGACTCAAAATAAATTAATACCATAATTATATTAATGAGTTTGAACAATTTCGTTCCGTTACAATACTTAAAACAGATCATGACCAATCACTAGAATATCGAAGCCCTAATGCACAAACATGTCCTGTATGTTTTGATCCATGTAAGAGCTTCGTGAGAGGATCCACTATATTAAGATCTGTGTGAACTTTGCGAATACATATCTTTCCTTTTTCAACTTCATCCCTTATGTAGTTGAATCTTCGCTCAATGTGACGGGTCTTTTGGTGAGCACGAGGTTCCTTGATTTGAGCAATCGCACCTTCGTTGTCACAAAAGATCTCAAGAGGGTCTTGAATGGTAGGGACCACTCCTAAGTCGTCGATGAATTTCTTCATCCATGCAGCTTCCTGAGCTGCCAATGAGGCTGCAATGTACTCTGACTCTGTAGTGGATAATGCAACAACATCCTGTTTTGAACTCTTCCAAGAGACCGCACCTCCATTTAATGTGAAGACATAACCGGATTGTGATCGAGAATCATCTCGATCAGTTTGGAAACTCGCGTCTACGTAACCCTTTACAGCGACTTCCTCCTCACCAGACCCATATATCAGAAACATATCCTTAGTCCTCCTAAGGTATTTCAATATACTTTTAACAACAATCCAATGACTGTTTCCTGGGTTATTCTGGTATCTACTTTTCAAGCTAAGAGCGCATGACACATCCGGTCTAGTGCATATCATTGCATACATGATTGACCCAATGGCATAAGCATATGGGACTTTCTTCATTCTCTCCTGTTCATCTTTCGTGGTGGGGCACTGAGATGAACTGAGAAGTGTTCCCTTTTGAATAGGTACCAAACCTTTCTTGGAGTTCTCCATCTTGAACCTTTTCAAGATCTTTTCAATGTATGCACTTTGATTTAAACCTATCAGTTTCTTGGATCTATCCCTGTAGATCCCAATCCCCAAAACGTATTGTGCTTCTCCAAGATCCTTAATGGAGAAGCATTTGCTTAACCAAGTTTTAACACCTTGCATTGCCGAAATATCATTTCCAAATAACAATATATCATCCACATATAGTACAAGGAACATGATAGTGCTCCAACTAGCTTTCTTGTATACACAAGCTTCATCACCATTTTTAATGAAGCCAAATTTCTTGGCCTCCTCATTAAAACGATGATTCCACATTCTAGATGCTTGTTTCAATCCGTAGATTGACTTCTTTAACTTGCACACCTTTTTAGGATATTTTGGATCAACAAAACCCTCAGGCTGAACCATATAGACATCTTCCTCAAGATGTTCGTTTAGGAAAGCGGTCTTGACATCCATCTGCCATATTTCATAAGCATAATGAGCAGCAATGGCAAGTAATATCCTAATAGACTTTAGCATCGCCACAGGCGAAAAAGTTTCATCATAGTCAACCCCTTGAGTTTGAGTGAAACCTTTTGCTACAAGTCTAGCTTTATATGTATCCAAGTTTCCATGTATGTCGGTTTTCATTTTGAACAGCCATTTACAATCAACTAGCCTAGAGCCAGGAGGTTGCGCAACAAGTTCCCAAACTTGGTTGTCATACATGGATTGCATCTCAGCGTTCATGGCTTCCTGCCATTTATCTTTATCAATCCTTGATAAAGCATCTTGGTAGTTTATTGGTTCATCCAAATCAACCACATAGCAACCATCCAAGAGAAACCCATATCTCTCAGGAGGATTACTAATCCTACCAGATCTGCGAATGTCTTGTGTATTTTGATCATCCATCTGATCACTCTCAACATTTTCATGTTGAGTGCTAGTGTCAGCCAATTGTGTATCATCTACTTGATCTTGAACCTCTTCAAGATCTATCTTCCTTTTACTTTTGCCTTCCATTAGGAACTTAGTTTCAAGGAATTCAGCCTTCCGAGCAACAAATACATTCTGCTCGGAAGGATCATAGAAATAGTATCCCATATCATCTTTGGGATATCCTATGAAGATACACTTCGTGGATCGAGCATTCAACTTATTAGGGACGTAACGCTTAGGGTAAGCTTCACATCCCCATACCTTTAAGTATGATAGAGATGGAGGTTTTCCAAACCACATCTCATGAGGTGTTCGTTCCACTTTCTTGGTTGGGGCCATATTTAAAATACGAGCCGCTGAGCATAGACAATAACCCCAAAATGATAGAGGTAACGAGCTTCTAGCCATCATAGATCGAACCATATCCATTAGGGTTCGGTTCCTCCTTTCGGAAACTCCATTCAGTTGGGGTGTTCCAGGAGGAGTGAGTTGTGAGATAATCCCACAACTTCTAAGATGATCTTGGAAAGCATCGCTTAGGTATTCACCTCCTCTATCGGTACGAAGTACCTTGATTGTCTTATTGAGTTGATTTTGTACTTCGCTTTGATATTCTTTGAATGCTTCAAAAGTTTCGTCCTTATGTCTTAACAAGTAGACATATCCAAAACGACTGAAGTCATCAATGAAAGTAACGAAGTATCTTTCACCATTCCTAGCTATGGGCTTAAAGGGTCCACATACATCCGAATGTATTAATCCCAATAAGTCCTTAGCCCTTTCATAGGTCCCTTTGAAAGGTGCTTTAGTCATTTTGCCTTGTAAACAAGATTCACATACATCAAACGAGTCCATCTCATTTGATTTCAAGAGTCCATTCTTTTGAAGTGTACGCATTCGGTTCTTGTTTATGTGACCAAGGCGACAATGCCATAAGTAGGAATCACTCAAATCCCTTTTGAGTTTCTTGGTGCTAGTATGGTATATTGAGCTACTAGATGATGTGTCATCATGAACCAATTCATAAATTCCATTTGAAGGCGAAGCCTTAAAATAGAATACATTATCTAAATAAACGTGGATATCATCATTAACAAAATTGAGATAAAAACCACATTGTTTTAAACGGAAAACTGAAATAATGTTTCGACATAAATCCGGTGCATACAAAACATTGTTCAAAATAAGTTCCAAACCACTTGGAAGCTTTAATACAAAGTCTCCTTGAGCCTTCACTTGCACTTTGGCTCCATTACCCATAAAGAGACTTGATGTTCCCGCTTGCTTGCTACTTCTTTTGAACCCCTGCAAAGAATTGCAAATGTGAGTTCCACATCCAGTGTCTAATACCCATGTATTAGAAGAAGTAATACTAAGCTCTATATATACCATATATATGTTACCTGAGGTTTGCCCCGCATCCCTCTTTTCCTTCAACTCCTTAAGGTAGACCGGGCAATTGCGTTTCCAGTGACCCATTTCACCGAAACCGAAGCACAGGTCTTCCTTGGGGTTTGCTTGTTCGGCAACCTTTTGCTTCTTGTTCTTGTTTTTGGTTGGGGTAACCATCCTCCCCTTTCCCTTGCCTTGATGGGTGGGTCCTTTCCTCTTAGCCGCATTTGGCTTAGAGGTGTTGTTACCTTTGGACCCACCATCATTGATCATTAGCACGGGTGAAGCCCTCTTACCCATGCTAGTTTCGGCCGTCCTTAACATGCCATGAAGTTCACCAATGGTCTTATCCATCCCATTCATATTGTAATTAATTACAAATTGGTCAAACCTCTTTGACAGGGAGTTTAGGATAAGATTTGTGGCTAGCTCATTAGATATGTTGAGATTAAGACGGTTTGCGCGATCAATAAGGCTTTTCATTTTGAGGACATAAGAGGATACGGATTGGGTGTCATCCATACGACATGCATGTAACGCTCGAACCGTTTCGAAGCGCTCGACACGTGCTTGTTGAAGGAACATCTCCTTCAATTGCGTAATCATGTCGTATGCAGTATGATGCTCGAAATCCTTTTGGAGTTCGGGTATCATAGTCCCAAGCATTAGGCAAGCGACTTGCACCGAATCGGCGCAATACTTATCCCAATAAGCCATGCCTTCCGTATCATCCTCATCGGGTTGATCGGGAATGGGGTCTTCCAACACATACACCTTATCCTCAAGTTTGAGGACAATCCTAAGATTGCGGAACCAATCCATAAAGTTCGTATGGTTGAGTTTGTCTTTCTCGAGGAGAGACCTTAACGATAGGTTGTTCAAGTTAATAGGTGCGTTTTGCATGTTGTTGTTATTGGCGGCCATCTACAAAATTTAACAAAGTTCATTTAAGTATCGATTTTAAATTTAACAATCAATACCCTTTAAATCCAATTGATATATATATATATATTAAATTTTAGAATCCAACGGTAAACCAAATTTCGGTTAGGTGACCTTTATCCCGTCATTTGATTTAGCTAGGTAGTCATTATATGACAATTGCAATCCTTTTGCAACTTCTAAATTATGGGATCATGCAATCCTTTTGCATGGCATATTTATCCCATCAACGCCTATTTGTTCCTCATGCTTCGGTGACCCTAAGTTCATGATTCCCAAATCAAGTCGTCCTACTTGTAAAACATGTAAAATTAACATACAAGTGGTTAGGTGACCTTTATCCCACAAGCATGCGAATTTTACCTTAACCATATTAGTTAGCTCATAACGGTTAGGTGACCTTTATCCCATTATGAGTTCCTTACTATGTTTAAGTGTCCCACAAAAGGATGGCGTTAAACTTGTTTACCTTGTCGATTAAGGGATTTTAAGTTTTCGTTAATTCTAGTTTAAGAAAACATTTATGCCATACACCAACATGCATTTAGTGTATGGTTCATTTGAAATCCATTTTCAAGTCTTGTAATTTGCCAATTACTTGATATAAACCATTTTACATATATGTGATCCTTTTCTTGTTCTTAATAACCATTTATTAAGGTCTTTAGTTGCTTTTAATTTAACCAATTAAATTGTCGTCATGCATGTTATTAATACGTCTAATTTAACCAATTAAATTATCGTTTTGCTTGTTGTTATCTTGTGATTAATTGTATCAACCAAACATACAATACAATAAACAAACAAACAACCACACATGCAAAACAAGTATGTTCACAATCTAGCCATTTTGGTGGACATTTGTTTAGCCGAAAACAAATGTCACCGGGTTAAGGGGTAATAATACAAAGTAGGAGATTTCAAATCTCCCACTTAACCTTGCATCCATATGTTCCTTGTGTTCTTCAAGTCTTCATCATCTTGTATCTTCATTTTACAAAATATGTATCCTAATACTTTTTTATCTAGAAAATGAAAATACAACCTATTCTATTTTACATACCAAATGTAAAACAAATTACATAGCCAAAATAAATATTACATCCAATTGAATGAATTAATATTACATACCAAATGAATATTACAAATTAACCAAACATACAACCATAACATGCATTCAACACAAGGTCAAGGCTATGATTGTGAACATGAACATGCAACCAAATATGACCAAATGAAAGAGCCCAAAACCCACTTTTGGAACCCAAACAATTCGGCCTTACACATAAACCCACCCAAACCCATTGATTTTTGCAATCTACATTCATGCATGTTCATAGATTGCAAATATAGTGGGTTTAAAACAACATTACGAAGTATATTTCAACAACCTCGGCTCTAGATACCATTGTTGGGATTTAACAAGTTTGAAACTCTTAAAACCATTTAAGAATCATTATAAAACGAAAGCGTGAAATTACCAATTTTACTTGTTATCATTAAACCAATTAAAGCTAAATCCCATCTTGGATCAAGTTGTGAAATGATGCTTACTAATTAACAAGAAAGGAAGAGTTTAATACCTCCTTAATGAAGAATAAAATGCTGAATTGGACAGCTGAAATGATGATGAAGATGATGGATTTAGAGCCTCTAACTTGAAGCCTCAAGTTGGTAATACCCACAAGCCCCTTTTGAAACAACACCACCTTTGAATGAGTTAGGATTTTAGACACTAAATCACTTAGATTGTCAAGCAAAACACCCTTTCTTTCCCCTTTGAATGTCACGGCCAGCAGGCTGCTTTGGGAGAGAGAAGAGAGTTTAAAGAACTTGCAATTTTCTTGAGTCAAAGAATTGGTTAAAGTGTAAGGCATGTAACTAAGCAAGTGTGCTTATTAAAAGTCACAAAACAAGCATGTGGTGGTCTTCCTTGGTACCCTCAAAACCGCCACCCCCATGCTCTTTGTATATAAATTGGTTAATTTTATAAAACTTGGTAGAAGCCTCTTGTTTTGTTAAGTTACATGTACATTTTATAAATCATATACAAAATATGACACAAGGTAATTATTTAAACCCATAAGTAATTAATTCCTTAAGATATAAATTAACCAAATAACTTGACTCAAGTGATAACATTTTAGAAACCCAATTTTCTAAAATTTAAGTGTCGCGTATTTACTTAACGATCCAATCGTCAAGATAAATACATATAAGGTGTTGTTAAGCTTGTTATTGGGTATGACCTGACTTGGATCATAGCATATTAGCCACATTAATTAAATATGTCTCTCGGGCATACGAAAAAACCTTCACAGGGGACTATGGGTTCTTCCTCGTTCTTAGCTAAATTCGATCCAATAATTGTTGATGTAGGTGATATATGATAATGGAGGAGTTGTGTAATTCGTTTTAACACTTAATTGGATTGTTTATTGTGATGATTGAATACCAACCCAGTTCATGGGTTAAATAGAAAAGAAAAAGAAAAAAACTATTAAGCAGATTGTGATATATAAAATGCGTAATTTTCTGATTTTATCTGTAATTAACTTATCTGTAATATATATCTGTATCGTTATATATGTATCTAATTATATTTGCATCAGCTTATTATAAAAAAAATTAATAATAATAATACAAACATTAATATTTAATATTAATATTCATAATAATAATCAAACTAATTATAATAATAATAGAAATATTAATGATATTAATATCATCATATATATATATATATATATATATATATATATATATATATATATATATATATATATATATATATATTCATTATTCATAGACACGCTTCAAATATACGTTGTAAGTTATTTATATGTTTAATTCTAAAAATTAATATTCTAATTTATTGTATATATATATTTATTCACATGTCCATTAACAAATGGTTGTTCGTGAATTGAAGGGTAAGGTCCAATGGATAATTAAACGTATGATATCATATTAATGTAGCACGATAATTTGTTTATCTGATCGACATCCACTACTTAAGTTATTTACACTACATGTTTTCACTTTTCATTAAATATTATGAAAGTTAAATAATTTACGTATCAATAATCACGAGAAAATCATTGTAAATCATGAATTTGAAATCAAATAGGAATCTCCACTAACCCTTGTCTATTTATCGTTAATTGACACGTTTGTTCTTACTTGTAAATTATTTTACCATTTTTCGAATAAAACAGATTTCTTAAATCATAGTGGACCTCATAACAGAGACCCGTAATCATATAATAATGTATCCGATAAATCAATCATTTGATATTATCTTCTAATCCCATCGATAAACATATTGAAACAATTACGTTCATGTAAAGTATTTTACGTTTAATACTTTGTTAATATTATCAAGTTATAATTTATACATATATGTATATAATCATATTCGTTCATATAATGGTTCGTGAATCGTCTGAATTTGGTCGAGGTTAAATGAATGTATGAACATAGTTTAAAATTCTTTGAGATTTAACTTAACAAACTTTGTTTATCATGTCGAAATAATATAAAGATAAAGTTTAAATTGGTTCGGAAATTTCCGGGTTGTCACATGTTGGTGGGTGGGGGTAGGGGTGGGGTGCTTGATGGGCATGCTGGTAAAATGCTGGCTAATGGGTGGAGTGCTGAGTGGCGTGTTGCTGGGTAAGGGTGGGGTATTTTTAATTTCTTTTTCATTTTTCTTTCATTTGTTATTGATTTTAATTACTTATATTATTATTTTGTAAATTATAAAAAAACATATAAATTTAATAAAACACACTAAAATTCAAATTAAAAAAATACAATTAAATTTAATAAATAAGTCCTAAATTTTTATTTAAAATTCCTAAAAATGAAAAATAATTTAAAAATGATTACAAAAAATAGTGTTTAATTTCTTCCGTCGAACGAGTCCTGACTCACGTAACCTGATTCAAGGCTAATCGAATCGGAGTGCGCCCGATTAATCGGGGATTGGCCCATGTTTACAAGATACAACTCAATTCATACTCAGCTCTAGCCCCGTAATGTACGTCAATGAAAAGTTTGTTCGAATTCATGGTTTGCGTTTGATAAAATGTATGTGTGTAAAATGTATATGAATGTTTATGTTTGCAGGAAAATATATGTTGATCAGTATGTATGTGTGTATATATACCGATGATGTGAGAAAACAACCGTTGCAAAAAACAGTCAATTATATCCGTTAATTTCAAACGTTTAACCAATTCATGGTCTCGGAGTGCGCCATGTCGACAATTAGTGACCTACACGCTCGAACACGTCATGTGTTGCGTTCCAACACGCCTGCGAAGAAACCCACCAACACGCCTTGTTAGCGGCGTGTTGGTAAGGTGTTGGTGGCACTGATTGGCTAACACGCTAACGTTAATTATGGTCATAAAAGTTTGAAAAAATTACATGAGGGGTTCCTATAGTTTACCCCAGATTTCATTTGGAGAACCTAAACTTTTCTTTGATGTGCGGACTCCCCGTACATTCCTATAGTTTACTTTTGATTTCATTTGAGGTCACTAAATTTTCTTTGTGACGTGCCGAATTCCAGTACGTTACACTCGAATTGTAAAAGGTCCATGTGTGTATACAAATTCTCCATAATTTACACTCGTTAAGTTGTATTAGTAAATCATATAGACCCGTGTGTAAATTAAGAAGACCCTATACATCAAAAAAAGTTTAGAGACCCCAATAAACCACATGAACGCCTCATGTAAATTTTCTTAAAAGTTTATAGATTAAGATTATCAATTATCAAAAAATATAGATTATCAATTATGCCCTTTTAAATTTGGAAATTTAATTTTAAATATATCAATTAATTTATTAATTACCTTTTATAATTACATTAAATATTAAATAAATGATAAATTAAACAATTCGTTACTATATTTTAAATTTCAACAATAGTTAAACGAGACTGTTTTTTAGGATGGGGAAATATTAATTTTCTAACAATATACAGAAATACATCTCAGTATTCTTTCGAAATATACGACAATGACAAAATGCCCTTGTACTCATCCAACCAATCCATTCAAAACCCCTACAATATCTGTACACAGCTGTCAAAGAATATCTGAATCACAATGCTCCTAGAACTTGTAACCTTTTACACCAACAAAACTAAACATTAAAATAAAAAAAACCAATTTTTTTTCTTTCCCCAATTTTTATTTAAACTAAATAAATCTAAAAAACTAAACAAAATAATTAGAGTACCCAACAAGATTACTAAAAGATCCAACGGCTGATTGCTGACGATGATGATTACGTTTATAAAGATCGTACGGTTCCCACAAATAATCCAGCGGACACGGTCTATTCTCATCAAGTCGGACCCACGGTTTTCCTTTTCCACTCCAATGCAACAAACTGACCCGACCCGAATGTAATGACCGACAACTACCTTTCACATTATCCCCACCTAATCCATGTTGATTCCACCGATGATGAATCGGTTCGATATTACCCCCAAATACCAATAAAAACGGTGGTAATGAACCCAATTCGTAGATCCGTTTTTTCCTCTGGAGCTCCATCCAGTTTTCGATTTTTACCCGGTAATTCCCCTTTCTCCATTTATCCATATCCATTACCATTACCCCGGTGTTGAAGTAACACGGGTGTTTGGACCCGAATACCTGGGACATAACCGGGTCGGACCAGAAATTGTCGGTGAAGTAATTTGTAAAATTCGTATGACAATATTCCGGAGCACCGATAACCCGGTTGTTTTGTAAAGTTGTGTTCCATAGTTTTTGAATGTCATCGACAACAATGACATCCGAATCGAGGTAAATGACCCGATCCACATTCGGGTCAAGTATATCACCTAAATAATTCCGGGCGTAATTTAACGGGTTTTCGAGTGCGATTCGGATGGAAGATGAGATCAAGTTAATGACTGTATCTTCACGGAAAATATAAACTTTAAAATTGAGAGAAGTGAAAGTGGATCTCACAAGTCGGGTCAAATCACGAGGACTAGCCGGGTCGAACTCAGCAGCTATAAAGTGAAAAAACACATTCTCTGGACAAGAAGCGTGACGGAGAACAGAATGAACGGCTGCGATTGAGCCACGTAAGTATTCCAAGTCAATCGTCATTGCCACGTGAATAGTGTCGTCAGGTGAGCATCCAACGCCGTTACGGTAGTCCGGCGCTTCACTGAATCTAAACAAAACATCAACACCTGAAGAATGTACCGATTCATTCTCTCCGTTCGCTGGAAAATAACGAATACTGAAACACAAAATCGGCAATGATAAAATCAATACAACGATAATGACATTCGTTATTGATTGATTTATATTCATCTTCGATTTATGTGTCAGATTGATTTTAAGAAATCATGAAGAGAATGAGCTGTAAAACAGTGACGATTTTTTAGTAAATTTGAGTAGAAAGATGAGTCACACTCAAATACACTTTGAGATTTATGATTTTATTTTTATGATTATTTATAACAGATGAATGAATGAATGTGTTTCTGTGATGTAGAGAGAGAGATAAATTTGGGGAAGTGTGGATAGCTTTTCACTCTCCATATATTTCTCAAAAATATACGTAATATTTATATAAAAATTATATACTTTCGGCAACAAAATTACAAATTTAGAGTATTAAATATGCAAATATTGATGATTTTGTATTGAAAGAAAATACTCTACTAATCAGTGCATATTTTCTTTTAGTATTATTTCTGTTTATTCAGGTAAAAGTGGACTCTTATATTTTATAACTAGTAAAATGATTCGTGAAAACACAGATTTGTGTAAACAAAACAGTTTAATGATATGTTTTAGATATTAAGGGAATGTAAATGTTAAAGTCATTTAGTTTATTGCCCCATGGAATCACGAATTCCGACTTAGAAACTTGTCGATTTTACAAACATAAATGTTAAAGTCATTTAGTTTATTTCCCCGTGGAACCACGGATTCCGACTAAGAAATTTGTCGTTGATTTTACAAACATAAAGTTCGCTCAAAGTTGAGTATTTATATTTATATTTCTAATAATAATAATTATTATTATTATTAATAATAAAAAATGCCTTTTAACTTTTTTTAGAAAAATAAAATTAAATTTAGTTGAGATTAATATGTCTTTTTATAAAAGATTTCGTATTATTTTTTTTAATGAAATTAATATATAATTATGACATCATCATTATGAAAAGTAAGGATAATTAGTTTAATGATGATGTCATCTTTTTAAAGATTTATTAGACTATATAGATGAAAAATAACTACTCTTAATAAATAAATAAATAGAAAATTGAATGGTTATGCCACAAAATTAATTATTTTATTTTGTTGAAATAATAGGTCATAAAGGTATTACATTTATTATTATTATTATTATTATTATTATTATTATTATTATTATTATTATTATTATTATTATTATTATCTTAGATATGCGAGATTAAGTATTTTTGTTGTATTATTATTATTATTACTATTATTATTGTTCTTATTATTATTAGTTTGAAATTAATTTTTCTGATTATTTAGGTTTTGCTAATGCAATACTAAAAACATTTAAATTTTAACTTCAAACACCCCGTAATAATAATAAATAATAATAATAATAATAATAATAATAATAATAATAATAATAATAATAAATAATTAAATTTAATAATAACCAAATAACAACAACAATAATAATAATATAATAATAATAATAATAATAATAATTATTATTATTATTATTATTATTATTATTATTATTACTATTATTATTATTATTATTATTATTATTATTACAATAATATAACTAACAAAAAATTAGAAATCAAATTAACTTTTCTGATTATTTAGGTATTGCTAATGCAATACTCAAAAACATTTAAATGTTAACTTCAAACACCCTGTAATAATACTAAATAATAATAATTAAATTTAATAATAACCAAATAACAACAACAATAACAATAACAATAACAATAACAATAACAATAATAATAATAATAATAATAATAATAATAATAATAATAATAATAATAATAATAATAATAATAATAATAATTATTATTATTATTATTATTATTGTTATTATTATTATTATTATTATTACAATAGTATAACTAATAAAAAATTAGAAATCAAATTAACTTTTCTGATTATTTAGGTATTGATAACGCAATACTCAAAAAACTTTTAAATTTTAATTTCAAACACCCTATTAAAATAATAAAAAAAAAATAATAATTTAAAATTAATAATTAGAATAATTATAATTTTAATAATATTATTATTAATAATATTCATAGTAATAATAATAATAATAATAATAATAATAATAATAATAATAATAATAATAATAATAATAATAATAATAATAATAATAATAATAATAATAATAATAATAATAATTATAATAATAATATTATAATTATAATTCCTGTGTACTTTGTTATGGTATGATTTTTATTATTCTACTAAAAGTGGATTCTAATTTTTAAAATGGAAAGAAAAGTACTTTTAATTGAAAAAATAGTAAAGGAAATTTAAAATTGATTATTTTACTTGGTTGAAAATTACTCCGTAATAGGTTACTGCGTATTTGATATGGTATGTGATTTTGAAAAATTGGTGGAATGTATCAACTTTTGAACGACGATGAGGACAAATTAAAGGTTTTTTTTGGAGAAGTAAATTAATGTGTCGCATTTAATTTAGGATCAGTGTAGTATCACTTTTGTTAAGGTCATTCAATGACAACATAATACTACCTCCGTCCCAAATCTATAGTCCAGTATTCTATTTTGGGATGTCCCAAATTAATTGTCCACTTCCATAAATAGAAAAGAATAAGAAGATTAAGTTGTATTATGTCCTTAATGTATATTGGATATGATTAAATAAGAAAGAAAAAGTAAAGGGTAAAACTGAAAAGTTAACAGAAAATTACATGTGTCATGTACTTTTTCTTAAACAGTGTGTTTTTTGTCTGGAGACAATAGATTTGGGATGGAGGAAGTACAGATTAATTCAACTCATAATTAAAAGGTAAATATCATATTTTTATACATATTTTTTTTTAAAATTAATATAAATCAGAATTAATAATTAATTAATAAATATATATAAATAAAAAATAATTAGTATAATAGATGAAATTTATGTTATAAAAGATTGTAGTATGTAATGTTTATCCATGCTTTAAACCCAAATTAATTTATATAACATTCTTTTTTGTATGTTTATGAAATACATATAGAAAAAAAGTTTAAAAATATCAAAAAAATTAGTAAGAAATTAAAAGTCAGTGAATGTGAAGTTAATTATTACCTCCTCTACATATAGTTAGGGCTCTTTACAATTTTTTTTTTGTTTTTTTTTTTTTTTTTAAGTTTATATGAATGAATACAAATAACATAATGGTTATAGAATAACTGTCTTCCTCCGTCTCACTACAAATGTTCCTATTGATTTTATAAAGTCTTTAGTTAACTTTAACTATAAATATATTTATTTTTGTTATATAATATTTGATGGATACTATATGAATGAATTGAGTTTTAAATGAGACGAAAGAAGTAGTACTCAGTGAATGAATAACACTGTTTATTATTTATTTATTTCGTGTGTTTTGTCATTATACAAATAATGACCTAACTATTGATATTTTCTAACGACAAGTAAGAGTAAATTTGTGTATTAAATAGTGATACATTTGAGAGTAGTTATTTTCAGTAGTTATTTACATAAGTGAATGGTTATTAAAAGATACAAATAAAATTTATATGTCCCAAGTACTTAATAATAACTGGAGTTGTCTTTAAAAAAACTCCTTTATTATTTAATATACTTCATCCGTCACTATATTATTGTCCACTATATTATTTTGGGACGTTCTATTTTAATTATCCATTTAGTATATTAACCAATTAAAAGAGATTATAGTAGAGAGAGAAAATATTTAATTGGTGGAGAATAAAGTTAGTGATATATCTTAAAATTGTGTGTTTTTTTATCTGGTGACAATTAAATAGTGACGGAGGAAGTACTTCATAACAAAGTAGCAACACTTAAATGAAAAACAACAAATATTCACAAAGGGCGAGGTCTATAGATACATAATTGTTTCACGATTGTTTCAATGGATCCAGAATTCAATAGATACATCCTCATGAGTGAAAACAAAGGAGTCCTTCCTATTACCCACAATTTATGTAGTGACCCGAACTTTTCCATGTTTATATATATATATTAAATGAAATTGTTATTTACATGATTAAGTGTTTCCAACATGTTAAGCAATCAAACTTGTTAATGTGACAACCCGGAAATTTCCAATCAAATTTAAACTTTATCTTTATATTATTCCGACACGATAAACAAAGTTTGTTAAGTTAAATCTCAAGAATTTTAAATTGTGTTCATACATTCATTATAACCTCGACCAAATTCAGACGATTCACGAACCGTTATATATAAATAAATATGTATATATATGTATATATATATATTATAACTTGAGAATATTAATAAAGTATTAAACGTATAATACTTTACATGATCGTATTTGTTTCAATATGTTTATCGATGGAATTAGAAGATAATATCAAATTGTTGATTTATCAGATACATTATGATATGATTACGGATCTATGTTATGAGGTCCACTGTGATTTAAGAAATCTATTCTTTTTGACAACATTCGGAAAATGGTAAAGTGATTTATAAGTAAGAACGTGAAGTGTAAATAACTTAGATGTTGGATATCGACAAGTTAAGTAACTCGACATTTTTCATTAAGATGATTTCATACGTTTATTTAACCTTTGAACTTTATCCCATGATTCACCAACAAACTGTAATTTAAAAACTTGAAACCTATTATGAATATATATGATTCTACCTTTTTAAAACATTTTATGATATAACGATTTCCATTATTTTAACCTTTAAACAAAATGATTCTTAAAAATATATTTGGTTTTGGAAAACAAAATTATTATATTTATTTGATTTAGTTTCAAACGTACAAAAACGTTTTCAGTTTAAAAAGAACTTTATTATTAAAACGTATATAACTTTTATAAATATCTAGAACCACTTTTGACAACTCATTACTTAACCAGTATGATAAAAATAACGATATTTATATTTTATTTTATTAAATATATATAACGATTTAAGTTAATATTATATATATTTATACGCGTATTATACGTACATAGTTTTATACTTTTACTATACTTAAACTTTACCTTTACTTTATTTTTACTTTACTTTAACTTTAATAATTCATACTTTAATAATTCACTTTAATAATTCATACTTTAATAATTCACTTTAATAATTCATACTTTAATAATTCACATTAATAATTCAAAAATCTATTATAAATAGAATTCAATAGGTTTCATTATTTCATAGAAACTTGAAAATATTTTTCTCTAAACTCTCTCAATCGATTTACATATATATATATACTCCGTATTATTTCAAGATATTATTAGTATACATAAAATATTACGTCAGAGTGCTGTCCGAGTGATTTCGAAATTGTTTTTCGAGTGGGATTGGATTAAGGAAATTATGGGTTATAGCTATGGAGGTGATTGGTATGGTTCATGGGTATGCTCGTGAGGTCAATATAGTGTTTATCATCTCCGTTGCGTCTACGTACCTTTCCTGCAATATTGATACGTGAGTACTCATAATTTAACTTTTACATACTAATAGTGTATCCCTGACTAGTGCTCGAGTATATAGGATTATGCATGTTTGTACTTTTGATATTGCCTTTAGTTAGGTTATGTTGAATCCTGAATTAGTTATATATGCGACTGAGATAAGGTATAAGATATGCATGTCGTTGGAAAGCTAGCGAAAAATTAAGAACTTTTCATTTAGATACCGAATGATTTCGATAAACGGATTTGAAGTTATAGTCCATCGAATTTTTGTATTATTATTAAAAATGATTATTATTATCGTCGTTATTATCGTCGTTCTAGTTTTTTCTTCTTCTTATTATTATTATCTTTATTAATAAAAGGATTTATCATTAAAAATTGTTATTTTTTTTATTATTACTATCGTTATTATCGTTAAAGTTATAATTAGTATTATTATTATTATCCAATTATTATTATTATTATTATTATTATTATTATTATTATTATTATTATTATTATTATTATTATTATTATTATTATTATTGGTATTATTATTATTATTATCATTATTATTATATATATCATTATTTAAAAATGGTTATTGTTATTGTTATTATTATTATTACTATATTATCATTAAGATAATTATTAGTATTATCGTTAATAATGTTATAGTAACTATCATTATTAATATTAGTGTAATTAAAACAAATATTTGTAACACCTAATTATTTTGATTACTATTATTATCATTATTACGAACACGATATAAAAGACGATTAAAAGCTATTAAACGAAACGATTATGAAATAATAGGTAAGAGTATCATGATGAAATTAAAATATTATAAGATATTGATTTAGATAAAATTATCGTTCTTATTATTTTTATCATTACTATTATTATTAAAATTATCGTTAGTATTAAAACTATCATTTTAACAAAAATTATCATTTTAATAGAAATATCATTGTTACTATAAAATATCATTATTATTATTATTTTAAATAGAATTATTATTTTAAAGATAATATTAAAAATTATTGTAAATATTAAAGTTATCATAATTAGAATTATCGTTTTATCATAATGTCATCTTAGTAATTATAAATATTGATATTTTTATAATAATAATTATTATTACAAAATAATACAACTTTTACTTACTATCATTATAGATATTATTTTATCAAATAAATATTTGATACAAACATATTTTACTACGTGTAATAACTTACTTTAATAATACGTATCATATTATCTTTATAATATTAAATGAACCCTATAAATTTTATTACTTAATATATATAAAAGTATATTTTATTATATAAATATAATATAAAATTTTATTTTTTAATAAATAAATTATATTATTTACTCTAATAAATCTTTTAAAAATATTTAAAAATATAAAACGACGATATTTAAACTATATATTAATCATGTATAAATTTTTGGAAATTATTTTGAGTCAAATTTACTTTTGTTGACTTTTGCATATTAGTCTCGAGGATTAGGATTGTGGTACACTATGACTTGACCTAATTTGTTAGACAAATATTGACCAACACATAAATATATATAATTAATTTAGGTTCGTGAATCCGAGGCCAACCTTGCACTTGTTCAATGACGTTATATGTATTTTTACTACGAAATACAGTATGGTGAGTTTCATTTGCCTTTTTACCCTTTATATTTTTGGGCTGAGAATACATGCGCAATTTTTATAAATATTTTTCAGAATAGACACAAGTAATCGAAACTACATTATATGGTTGAATTATCGAAATCGAATATGCCCCTTTTTATTAAGTCTGGTAATCTAAGAATTAGGGAACAGACACCCTAATTGACGCGAATCCTAAAGATAGATCTATTGGGCCTAACAAACCCCATCCAAAGTACCGGATGCTTTAGTACTTCGAAATTATATCATGTCCGAAGGAGGATCCCGGAATGATAGGGGATATTCTTATATGTATCTAGTTAATGTCGGTTACCAGGTGTTCACCATATGAATGATTATTTTTTGTCTCTATGCATGGGACGTATATTTATGAGAACTGGAAATGAAATTCTTGTGGTCTATTAAAATGATGGAAATAAATGATTATGATAAACTAATGAACTCACCAACCTTTTGGTTGACACTTTAAAGCATGTTTATTCTCAGGTGTTTAAGAAATCTTCCGCTGTGCATTTGCTCATTTTAAAGATATTACTTGGAGTCTTTCATAGCATATTTCGAAGAACGTTGCATTCGAGTCATTGAGTTCATCAAAGATTATTATTAAATCAATTTATAGTTGGATAGTGGATATTATAAAATGGTATGCATGCCTGTCAATTTTTGATGTAAAGAAAGATTGTCTTTTAAAAACGAATGCAATGTTTGTAAAATATATCATATGTAGGTCAAATACCTCGCAATGTAATCAACTATTGTGAATCGTTTATAATGTATATGAACGGGTCCTTTCAGTTGGTATCAGAGCGGTGGTCTTAGCGAACCAGGTCTGCATTAGTGTGTCTAACTGATAAGTCGTTAGGATGCATTAGTGAGTCTGGACTTCGACCGTGTCTGCATGTCAAAAGTTTTGCTTATCATTTCTAGTCAGAAATCATCTGCTTATCATCCATAGGAAATTACCTGCTTATCATTATTAGTCTAGACACGTCTTGCTACATTAATTGCATGAGTAGTGTATAGACAAACTTCATATCTTAGCGTATCTGCTAAATCATATCTTATCGTATCTGTTACTTTAAACTTTACCTGACATACACCGCAAATTCCTCCGTAATCTATGAAATCTTTTGATCTCTATATATAGATATCCTATGTAAATAGAATACCACCCGATAGCCGAAAAATCATTTTTATATCGAAAATCCTTTATCCAATCGTACGAAATGGAATTTGTCATCAGTTCAAGTCACTCGGATTCTGAAATGGAATCTCACTCAAGCTCCGAAAGCAGTGTGACCGGAATGGATCAACCAATCAGTCATCACCTATTCTGGATGAATTGGGGATGGGTTCGTAGCCTCCTCAATAATTGGAAACAAGAAGAAGGCGATCCTTTCCATCCACCACATTGCCCTCTTGGCGAAGAACCTGAAGCACTTACCGGCGAACCTGTTCGAGACACCATTTTCTCTCTCATTTCCAGGGTATCTCGTCACGATTATATACTACATCAAATTCTAGATTTTATTTATCCGCTCGTTCCGATCGACAATCATCCTGGAATAATAGAAGAAGTCAACGAACTTCGCGCTCGGGTAGTGGCTTTAGAGAATATGGTGCAGAGATTACAAACACCAGCAGCAGCACCAGCAGCATAACCAGTACCACCATCATCAACGCCAACAGTACCATTACCACCTCCAACCACAACCGCGTTGTAAACCTCAACTTCACAATCTGTCCCATGAGCATCAACGTCATACGCACCATAGATACCAAGGAGTACCAACAACAATAACTGACGAAGTATTAATTCATAACTTCATTGGAGAAACATTCCGCGGCGATTATATAATCTCTAAAGTCTTAGAGATTATCTAATCTAGCCCTAACCATAAATCAGTTAAGTGAACCAAAATGATAGAAAGAAGAGTAGAAACCCTGACAAAAATGGTGTGTGATTAACAAGTTAAACTTGTTTTACCAACAACATCAACAGTACCGTCAACGTCACCAGCATCGTCAGTACAGTCAACATCAGAATCAACAACACCTATAACATCACAAACTCCGTCAGTTCAAGAATCACTGTGGACATCATTACGAATCAATAACGTGTATATTGTATCAACAAGTTATGAAGAATTAACTCATTCCCTCTGAAGAAATTATATATATATATTATATATATATATATATATATATATTTTTTGAAATAAAAAAACAAATCTTTCCGTTCTAAGCTATTGTGTGTGAATCTTAACTACTCAGTTAATTCATATTACAAATATGCAATAATGTACGTCCCTCACCCGCGACTTAACCATCGTTAACTACAATCTCTGTCTCAATTCAACAAATTCCAATTCCTAATAAATCAAGTATATATTTGATTTTACACTTCATCATTGATGTAACCGAAACTTTTCAGATAACATCATTCGTACTTTGCGAAGTTCACAAGAATTTAACGAAAACCAACATCACTTCTCAACAAATAACGAAGTATTGATTCATAATTTCAATATTATTGAAGAAATACTTATGTAACCTCTAAACCTTCAAGGAATTATTCAATTCTAGTTCCAACCGTAAATCGAATGAGTTTAATTTAGTATTAACTCATTAAAATCTATGTTACATCTGAGGAGAATATATACATATATATTTTCATAAAGACTGTAATAAAATTCTTATGTACAAAATATTAATTGTGAAAATTTTTTAACGGGTAGGTAATACCCGAGAGATATATATAAATTCACAATTAATATGTTACATTCTTCGAATCAGATTAAGCAAATTATCAATTATACTTCCTACTTTCACAATAATATACATTCTTTCATAGAAATCAAAATAACCATACTCATTCAAACCCAATTACGTATTCTGATTTTAAAATCTCAGAATTCAATTTGAGATATAACCGGTACCATTACTTTTAGATTCCTACATCTTTCAAAGCTATACTTTGACTTCAAAAGTGTGTTAGAACATCAAATGTATACAAACGATTACAATCTATGTTCAAACCCTTCGAAAATCTCTGAAGACACTTCAAATAATGAGCAATCGAGATGATGATCCAACCACATATTAACCACAGTTATGTACTTAAAAATCTCTCGAAACCAAAGTCATAATTCAACACATATATGTGTCAGATCTTTTGGCATTTATTAGCAAAAATAACCTTGCAATTCCTTTGCAAAGTAGCAAATTATATCACAGCTCCAGCAAGACAACTTCGATTTTTTCATTCGGAGTAGCCTTATCATAATTTTGATTTAAGTGATTACCCTTTTGTTACCGGAGAACCTTTCATATTCCACCACATTAGCAATAAACTTACCAACAACTTCACTGATCTTGGGCATTCTGAAGAATCTTTATATTTATCAAAACCTCATCATTTACTCATCTGCCTCTTGTAACGAGAATTGTCATACGAATCATTGGGAGTTAGCAATCAGTATTTTGAAATCTCACAGCATGTTGACGCCAACAGTTATACATAACGTCTATTTCCAAGGCTTACATACTTCGAATGTGAAGTTTCTGAAAAACACTTTGAACCGCGAACTAGTTCTCGAAATGCTGATGAAGCAATAAAAACTGTAAACGACCTTAGCAGTAAAAAGTTTGATGATAAAGATTAGTGTATTAACAAAGCTCAGAAATAGAGAAGTTTTAGAACTGGAAAACGGATTGAGCAAAGTATGAAGGAGGCTGTGGACAAATCACAAAGACTGAACCTGCCTTCAAAGAATCCAAATAATTCAGTGTCTGCTGAAGTCATTAACGAATACCTTGCTCCTGACACTAAACCCTTACAGACAATATTCTTCATCATCCTCTGATATTAGAAATTCTAAGATATCATCGTATCTTTCATTATAAATATCCTCCATATTTCTGAAGATATTTTCATAACTATTCTGATCTGGAATCATTTATCTCTTTGCGCTATCTGTATTACATCAAAAAGGAAACTGTTTAGTTCCTATACTCTGTAAACCTTTGAGTTTAAAATATGAATGTTTTTGAAGTAGTGTTGGAAACTGAAGCATGAGTTAGTATAATATAATGACACTTGATCAACGTGATTATATTACAGTAATTCATGCTGAGTTTCTAAATGGAACGTGATGATTCACAGATCATAACATCATCATGTGCCATGTTATACGACTCTTGTATTCTATTTAACCTTTAAAATATCAAGAAAATATTTCTTGATGATTCGGCCTTTTCCAAGGTATTCTAGTAATTTGACAAGTCAAGATCGTGCCATCACAATTTCCTTCCTAGAACATTAACAATGTTCATTCCGAAAATCATATTTGTGAATTCTGGACCATTACAAGCGGTGCTTAATCGCAAGAAGAAGAAACGAAAGGACAAAACTCCGAAATAGAAATTGGGGTATAAATTGCAGCAAATAAAAGAGAGCATTAACTGTGAATGATAATGATTATAGAAGACAGAAGCAGAGACTTTGAAATATAAGGGAACATATAAAGCTCAACGACAAACCAGAAATTATAAACCATATATCGATGCATATAGCAATATAAAGACACGGGAGAACTAGAAACACTATAAACCCAAGAGTATAGTAGAAGTAAATAGATTCTTCCGGCGGTAGATGAAAAAGAAGAATGACCGATATGAAAGTTAGAAGTATATCGAGAATCAGAGCTGGATGGAGCATATTGATGAATACTTTAAAATATGAGTTGAGGGGGAAAGAATAGAAGGTGATGAAACATGACTAGGAACTTAGAAATCAACAGATTTAACTCACACAATGGCAGAATAAGTGAATCAAACCCTCTAGTGAATAGGTTAAGTTTTTTTTGATTAATTTAGTCAAACCACAACTAAATCAAGTGTGATTAGTTCAACACCTAGAGCTATTATTCACCACATGGGTGATTTGGACTGAGAGAGAATCGGAGGAGCTCACTAGATCTGAGTGTGTGTAACAAATAAGAGGCTTAACCTAAAATGAAGAACATAAGACTTTATATACCCCTGCTGTTGACTCACCCATACGATTCATTCATCACACGTACGAGTTGGCTTCATCAGCCGTACGGGTGATCACTCACTCGTGTCTTCTCATTTAGGTTGTAATTGTGACTTAGCTCAGCATCAACCGTGCGTATGAGCCTGTTAGCTGTACTAGTGAGGCTTCACTCGTACGTCTGACTAAGTCTAACATAGTCAAACATCTAAATCTCGTTCCTGCAGTTCCTGTAACCACATACAAACGTAGGATAATAATGAGCAATCATGGTGGCCTATAAACTGTTGTACCTGCAATGGACTTGGGTAGATGTCTAGGGACTTGCATAAAATGCATCAACAGAAGGTGTGAGTTGTAAGGAAACGAAGGAGGTGAATTTATAAGAAAATCTCCGACAGAATAATTAAAATGGACGATCGCATTTAAAGCGGATCCTAATTTTCTTGATTACCGGAGAGTCAAATCTTATTAAGAAGATTTTCTTCAAATCCCTTGAAATCTGGAAATCAATCATATCTACGTCAAATGATAAAATGAATCTACACTTACTCATTTCACTCTTCTATGTTAGCTTCATTCGTACTCTTCATATAAATGGATTGTTTATCCAAATTATTCGCTGATGATAAAACTCTAATTTTCAGCCTGTATGCATCATGAAAACATACTTATTATCATTCACGACCTTTCCACTCAAATTTCGGGACGAAATTTCTTTAACGGGTAGGTACTGTGACAACCCGGAAATTTCCAATCAAATTTAAACTTTATCTTTATATTATTCCGACACGATAAACAAAGTTTGTTAAGTTAAATCTCAAGAATTTTAAATTGTGTTCATACATTCATTATAACCTCGACCAAATTCAGACGATTCACGAACCGTTATATATAAATAAATATGTATATATATGTATATATATATATTATAACTTGAGAATATTAATAAAGTATTAAACGTATAATACTTTACATGATCGTATTTGTTTCAATATGTTTATCGATGGAATTAGAAGATAATATCAAATTGTTGATTTATCAGATACATTATGATATGATTACGGGTCTATGTTATGAGGTCTACTGTGATTTAAGAAATCTATTCTTTTTGACAACATTCGGAAAATGGTAAAGTGATTTATAAGTAAGAACGTGAAGTGTAAATAACTTAGATGTTGGATATCGACAAGTTAAGTAACTCGACATTTTTCATTAAGATGATTTCATACGTTTATTTAACCTTTGAACTTTATCCCATGCTTCACCAACAAACTGTAATTTAAAAACTTGAAACCTATTATGAATATATATGATTCTACTTTTTAAAAACATTTTATGATATAACGATTTCCATTATTTTAACCTTTAAACAAAATGATTCTTAAAAATATATTTGGTTTTGGAAAACAAAATTATTATATTTATTTGATTTAGTTTCAAACGTACAAAAACGTTTTCAGTTTAAAAAGAACTTTATTATTAAAACGTATATAACTTTTATAAATATCTAGAACCACTTTTGACAACTCATTACTTAACCAGTATGATAAAAATAACGATATTTATATTTTATTTTATTAAATATATATAACGATTTAAGTTAATATTATATATATTTATACGCGTATTATACGTACATAGTTTTATACTTTTACTATACTTAAACTTTACCTTTACTTTATTTTTACTTTACTTTAACTTTAATAATTCATACTTTAATAATTCACTTTAATAATTCATACTTTAATAATTCACATTAATAATTCAAAAATCTATTATAAATAGAATTCAATAGGTTTCATTATTTCATAGAAACTTGAAAATATTTTTCTCTAAACTCTCTCAATTGATTTACATATATATATTTACTCCGTATTATTTCAAGATATTATTAGTATACATAAAATATTACGTCAGAGTGCTGTCCGAGTGATTTCGAAATTGTTTTTCGAGTGGGATTGGATTAAGGAAATTATGGGTTATAGCTATGGAGGTGATTGGTATGGTTCATGGGTATGCTCGTGAGGTCAATATAGTGTTTATCATCTCCGTTGCGTCTACGTACCTTTCCTGCAATATTGAATCTCAATATTGATACGTGAGTACTCATAATTTAACTTTTACATACTAATAGTGTATCCCTGACTAGTGTTCGAGTATATAGGATTATGCATGTTTGTACTTTTGATATTGCCTTTAGTTAGGTTATGTTGAATCCTGAATTAGTTATATATGCGACTGAGATAAGGTATAAGATATGCATGTCGTTGGAAAGCTAGCGAAAAATTAAGAACTTTTCATTTAGATATCGAATGATTTCGATGAACGGATTTGAAGTTATAGTCCATCGAATTTTTGTATTATTATTAAAAATGATTATTATTATCGTCGTTATTATCGTCGTTCTAGTTTTTTCTTCTTATTATTATTATTATCTTTATTAATAAAAGGATTTATCATTAAAAATTGTTATTTTTTATTATTATTACTATCGTTATTATCGTTAAAGTTATAATTAGTATTATTAATTATTATTATTATCCAATTATTATTATTATTATTATTATTATTATTATTATTATTATTATTATTATTATTATTATTATTATTATTATTATTATTATTATTATTATTATTGGTATTATTATTATTATTATCATTATTAATATATATATCATTATTTAAAAATGGTTATTGTTATTGTTATTATTATTATTACTATATTATCATTAAGATAATTATTAGTATTATCGTTAATAATGTTATAGTAACTATCATTATTAATATTAGTGTAATTAAAACAAATATTTGTAACACCTAATTATTTTGATTACTATTATTATCATTATTACGAACACGATATAAAAGACGATTAAAAGCTATTAAACGAAACGATTAGGAAATAATGGGTAAGAGTATCATGATGAAATTAAAATATTATAAGATATTGATTTAGATAAAATTATCGTTCTTATTATTTTTATCATTACTATTATTATTAAAATTATCGTTAGTATTAAAACTATCATTTTAACAAAAATTATTATTTTAATAGAAATGTCAGTGTTACTATAAAATATCATTATTATTATTATTTTAAATAGAATTATTATTTTAAAGATAATATTAAAAATTATCGTAAATATTAAAGTTATCATAATTAGAATTATCGTTTTATCATAATGTCATCTTAGTAATTATAAATATTGATATTTTTATAATAATAATTATTATTACAAAATAATACAACTTTTACTTACTATCATTATAGATATTATTTTATCAAATAAATATTTGATACAAACATATTTTACTACGTGTAATTACTTACTTTAATAATACGTATCATATTATCTTTATAATATTAAATGAACCCTATAAATTTTATTACTTAATATATATAAAAGTATATTTTATTATATAAATATAATATAAAATTTTATTTATTAATAAATAAATTATATTATTTACTCTAATAAATCTTTTAAAAATATTTAAAAATATAAATCGACGATATTTAAACTATATATTAATCATGTATAAATTTTTGGAAATTATTTTGAGTCAAATTTACTTTTGTTGACTTTTGCATATTAGTCTCGAGCATTAGGATTGTGGTACACTATGACTTGACCTAATTTGTTAGACAAATATTGACCAACACATAAATATATATAATTAATTTAGGTTCGTGAATCCGAGGCCAACCTTGCACTTGTTCAATGACGTTATATGTATTTTTACTACAAAATACAGTATGGTGAGTTTCATTTGCCTTTTTACCCTTTATATTTTTGGGCTGAGAATACATGCGCAATTTTTATAAATGTTTTTCGGAATAGACACAAGTAATCGAAACTACATTATATGGTTGAATTATCGAAATCGAATATGCCCCTTTTTATTAAGTCTGGTAATCTAAGAATTAGGGAACAGACACCCTAATTGACGCGAATCCTAAAGATAGATCTATTGGGCCTAACAAACCCCATCCAAAGTACCGGATGCTTTAGTACTTCGAAATTATATCATGTCCGAAGGAGGATCCCGGAATGATAGGGGATATTCTTATATGTATCTAGGTAATGTCGGTTACCAGGTGTTCACCATATGAATGATTATTTTTTGTCTCTATGCATGGGACGTATATTTATGAGAACTGGAAATGAAATTCTTGTGGTCTATTAAAATGATGGAAATAAATGATTATGATAAACTAATGAACTCACCAACCTTTTGGTTGACACTTTAAAGCATGTTTATTCTCAGGTGTTAAAGAAATCTTCCGCTGTGCATTTGCTCATTTTAAAGATATTACTTGGAGTCTTTCATAGCATATTTCGAAGAACGTTGCATTCGAGTCATTGAGTTCATCAAAGATTATTATTAAATCAATTTATAGTTGGATAGTGGATATTATAAAATGGTATGCATGCCTGTCAATTTTTGATGTAAAGAAAGATTGTCTTTTAAAAACGAATGCAATGTTTGTAAAATATATCATATATAGGTCAAATACCTAGCAATGTAATCAACTATTGTGAATCGTTTATAATGTATATGAACGGGTCCTTTCAGTTAAGACTTGATTAATTGAAATAGGTTTCATATAGACAATTGACCACCCAAGTTGACCGGTGATTCACGAACGTTAAAACTTGTAAAAACTATATGATGACATATATATGGATATATATATAGTTAACATGATATTATGATAAGTAAACATATCATTAAGTATATTAACAATGAACTACATATGTAAAAACAAGACTACTAACTTAATGATTTTGAAACGAGACATATATGTAACGATTATCGTTGTAACGACATTTAATGTATATATATCATATTAAGAGATATTTATACATCATAATATCATGATAATATAATAATTTAAAATCTCATTTGATATTATAAACATTGGGTTAACAACACTTAACGAGATCGTTAACCTAAAGGTTTCAAAACAACACTTACATGTAACGACTAACGATGACTTAACGACTCAGTTAAAATGTATATACATGTAGTGTTTTAATATGTATTCATACACTTTTGAAAGACTTCAAGACACTTATCAAAATACTTCTACTTAACAAAAATGCTTACAATTACATCCTCGTTCAGTTTCATCAACAATTCTACTCGTATGCACCCGTATTCGTACTCGTACAATACACAGCTTTTAGATGTATGTACTATTGGTATATACACTCCAATGATCAGCTCTTAGCAGCCCATGTGAGTCACCTAACACATGTGGGAACCATCATTTGGCAACTAGCATGAAATATCTCATAAAATTACAAAAATATGAGTAATCATTCATGACTTATTTAGATGAAAACAAAATTACATATCCTTTATATCTAATCCATACACCAACGACCAAAAACACCTACAAACACTTTCATTCTTCAATTTTTTTCATCTAATTGATCTCTCTCAAGTTCTATCTTCAAGTTCTAAGTGTTCTTCATAAATTCCAAAAGTTCTAGTTTCATAAAATCAAGAATACTTCCAAGATTGCAAGTTTACTTCCAAGTTTTCTAAATCCATTCCAAGTAATCATCCAAGATCAAGAAATCTTTGTTACTTACAGTAGGTTATCTTTCTAATACAAGGTAATAATCATATTCAAACTTTAATTCAATTTCTATAACTATAACAGTCTTATTTCGAGTGGAAATCTTACTTGAAATTGTTTTCGTGTCATGATTCTGCTTCAAGAACTTTCAAGCCATCCAAGGATCCTTTGAAGCTAGATCTATTTTTCTCATTTCCAGTAGATTTATCCAAGGAACTTGAGGTAGTAATGATGTTCATAACATCATTCGATTCATACGTATAAAGCTATCTTATTCGAAGGTTTAAACTTGTAATCACTAGAACATAGTTTAGTTAATTCTAAACTTGTTCGCAAATAAAAGTTAATCCTTCTAACTTGACTTTTAAAATCAACTAAACATATGTTCTATATCTATATGATATGCTAACTTAATGATTTAAAACCTGAAAACACGAAAAACACCGTAAAACCGGATTTACGCCGTCGTAGTAACACCGCGGGCTGTTTTGGGTTAGTTAATTAAAAACTATGATAAACTTTGATTTAAAAGTTGTTATTCTGAGAAAATGATTTTTATTATGAACATGAAACTATATCCAAAAATTATGGTTAAACTCAAAGTGGAAGTATGTTTTCTAAAATGGTCATCTAGACGTCGTTCTTTCGACTGAAATGACTACCTTTACAAAAATGACTTGTAACTTATTTTTCCGACTATAAACCTATACTTTTTCTGTTTAGATTCATAAAATAGAGTTCAATATGAAACCATAGCAATTTGATTCACTCAAAACGGATTTAAAATGAAGAAGTTATGGGTAAAACAAGATTGGATAATTTTTCTCATTTTAGCTACGTGAAAATTGGTAACAAATCTATTCCAACCATAACTTAATCAACTTGTATTATATATTATGTAATCTTGAGATACCATAGACACGTATACAATGTTTCGACCTATCATGTCGACACATCTATATATATTTCGGAACAACCATAGACACTCTATATGTGAATGTTGGAGTTAACTATACAGGGTTGAGGTTGATTCCAAAATATATATAGTTTGAGTTGTGATCAATACTGAGATACGTATACACTGGGTCGTGGATTGATTCAAGATAATATTTATCGATTTATTTCTGTACATCTAACTGTGGACAACTAGTTGTAGGTTACTAACGAGGACAGCTGACTTAATAAACTTAAAACATCAAAATATATTAAAAGTGTTGTAAATATATTTTGAACATACTTTGATATATATGTATATATTGTTATAGGTTCGTGAATCAATCAGTGGCCAAGTCTTACTTCTCGACGAAGTAAAAATCTGTGAAAGTGAGTTATAGTCCCACTTTTAAAATCTAATATTTTTGGGATGAGAATACATGCAGGTTTTATAAATGATTTACAAAATAGACACAAGTACGTGAAACTACATTCTATGGTTGAATTATCGAAATCGAATATGCCCTTTTTATTAAGTCTGGTAATCTAAGAATTAGGGAACAGACACCCTAATTGACGCGAATCCTAAAGATAGATCTATTGGGCCTAACAAACCCCATCCAAAGTACCGGATGCTTTAGTACTTCGAAATTTATATCATATCCGAAGGGTGTCCCGGAATGATGGGGATATTCTTATATATGCATCTTGTTAATGTCGGTTACCAGGTATTCACCATATGAATGATTTTTATCTCTATGTATGGGATGTGTATTGAAATATGAAATCTTGTGGTCAATTGTTACGATTTGATATATATAGGTTAAACCTATAACTCACCAACATTTTTGTTGACGTTTAAAGCATGTTTATTCTCACGTGAATACTAAGAGCTTCCGCTGTTGCATACTAAAATAAGGACAAGATTTGGAGTCCATGTTTTTATGATATTGTGTAAAAACTGCATTCAAGAAACTGATTTCGATGTAACATATTTGTATTGTAAACCATTATGTAATGGTCGTGTGTAAACATGATATTTTAGATTATCATTATTTGATAATCTACGTAAAGCTTTTTAAACCTTTATTTATGAAATAAAGGTTATGGTTTGTTTTAAAAATGAATGCAGTCTTTGAAAAACGTCTTATATAGAGGTCAAAACCTCGCAACGAAATCAATTAATATGGAACGTTTTTAATCAATAAGAACGGGACATTTCAGTTGGTGTCCGAGCGTTGGTCTTAGAGAACCAGAAAATTTGCATTAGTGTGTCTTATCGAGTTTGTTAGGATGCATTAGTGAGTCTGGACATCGACCGTGTTTTCTTTAAAAACGATTGCTTAACATTTTTGTTGGAAACTACATATTATTAACATGTATATATTATGTGATATATTAATCTCTTAACATGTTTGATATTGTGTGATAGATGTCTACCTCTAGCACAAATCCCATTGACTCATCTAATAATAACGAAGAGTCGAATATATATTGGACTGATTCACAAGTTCCCGAAGAGGAACCGAAAGAAGAATCAGAACCGGAAGAAGAATCAGAACCGGAAGAGGAGAAACCGGAGGAGGAAATAGAACCGGTGGGGGAAATAATAAAATGGTTAAGTAAGAGAAAATCCTCAACCAACTGACCAAGGTTAATTATGGTCAATGGTGTTTCCGCTAAGGAAGCAAAATATTGGGAGGATTATCAATTCTCCGATTAATCGGATTCCGACGAGAATTCTGATGATGTTATAGAAATTACCCCAACTGAATTTAAAAAAGCAAAAGAAAATAATAAGGGAAAGGGCATAAAAATAGAGAAATCTAATTCCAACCCCGATGAACTTTATATGTATCGTCAACCCCCGAAGTCCTTAAGTTGTAACAATGACCCGGGAACCTCTAAACCACCAGGTTTTTCTAAACCGTTGTGAAAAACGACAGCTAGTATTAGGGGAACATCATATATCCCTAGAAACTTGGCAAAATGAACCAAAACCGAAGATGAAGAAACGAGCGAGTCAGAATAAGATAGTTGTATTCGTGTGGTGTAATATATGTAATATAGTGTGCTTATGCTTTATGATATATGTAAAAATTGCTTGTATTAATAAGTATTTTTTTATGAATCTAACTCTTGTCTATTTTACAGTTTAAAAACACAAAATGGATAGACAACCCAATATTTTAAGAGACCTACCCGGAGACATGATTGATGAAATCTTGTCTAGAGTCGGTCAGAATTCCTCGGCACAACTATTTAAGGCGAGATCAGTTTGTAAGACATTCGAAGAACGTTCCAAGAATGTCTTGGTTTATAAGAGACTTTCGTTTGAAAGATGGGGGATATCACATTGGCAAACCCATAAGTTACGATGTGTTTACTTTGACGCATATATTGCGGGGAACCCAAATGCTATTTTACGCAACGGGTTAAGAAATTATTTTGACTCAATGTATCCGAATATAGGACTTCATGATTTAGAAAAAGCGGCTAACATGCAACATAAAGAAGCATGCTATGCTTACGGGTTAGTAATGTTCGCTTCTCACCAAAGTGAGAAAAAGAACATCGGGCTACAACTATTAAACAAAACGTTCCCACAAGTGACGGAGTCAGTAATTGGGGTAAGAAATGAGGTTTTTAGGTTATTACGAGACTGTTGGTCATTACGTAACCCTCGTCCCTTTGACGACGTTACAACACGCTGTCTTATCAACGGCCATAACGGTTATGTTCCACAAGACCAAGGATGGGAAGTAGTCCTAGTAAAACCAGAATGCATGACTTGTTTCTGGACGTATGAATTACGTGTCTTTATTGCCTTTGCTGAACGACTTGTGTACTAGCTAGAATTATCTTCACAACTATCTTGTATCAAAGTTATTGTGTGCTATATTTCATGCTTTATGTAAAATAAGCGGTATTGTAAGTTTGTAAAATATTGTATAAAAGTTTGTACGCGAAATATTATTATAATCAGTTTTTCATATAGAATTGTAGTAGTTGAATTGTATATTAGCTACTAAGTATGAACTTAACGGGTAGGTACTACCCGAATTTAAACTTATAAAACGCTAATATGAAGAAAAAGCTTTTATAAATGAGTTCATATTATGCTACGAAATACTATTAACTACTCTTAATATTCTATATGATTAACTTGTTCCATTTGACTATTTTGAAGGAAATGGCACCGACTACTCGACACACTGTGAATATGAATGAAGAAGAATTCCGTACTTTTCTAGCTTCAAACATAGCCGCAGTACAGGCTGCGCTACATACCAACAATAACCTTGGATCTAGCAGTACAGGAAATCGTGTAGGATGCACCTACAAAGAATTCACTGCCTGCAAACCTTTGGAATTTGATGGAACCGAAGGACCGATCGGATTGAAACGGTGGACCGAGAAGGTCGAATCGGTGTTTGCCATAAGTAAGTGTACTGAAGAGGACAAAGTGAAGTACGCTACGCATACCTTCAAAGGTTCTGCGTTAACATGGTGGAATACCTATCTAGAGCAAGTGGGACAAGATGATGCTTACGCACTACCGTGGTCAGCATTCAAGCACTTGATGAACGATAAGTACCGTCCCAGAACCGAGGTCAATAAGCTCAAGATAGAACTTAGAGGGTTACGAACCCAAGGATTTGATATTACCACGTACGAAAGACGATTCACATAATTGTGCCTATTGTGTCCGGGAGCGTTCAAAGATGAGGAAGAGAAGATCGACGCGTTTGTGAAAGGATTACCGGAAAGAATCCAAGAAGATATAAGTTCACACGAGCCCGCCTCCATACAACAGACATGTAGAATGGCTCACAAACTAGTGAACCAGATTGAGGAAAGAATTAAAAAACAGACGGCTGAAGAGGCCAATGTGAAGTAAGTCAAAAGAAAGTGGGAGGAAAACGGTGATAAGAATCACCAATACAACAACAACATCAATTACAATAATAATCGCAAAAATTATCCCAACAATCGCAACATCAATCGCAACTACAACAAACGGCCCAACAACAACAACAACAACAACAACAACAACAACAACAACAACAACAACAACAACAGTAACTACAACAATCGTCCCAACAACAATAACAATCGCAACAACAACAACAATCAGAAGCAGCTATGCCAAAGGTGTGAAAAGTATCACTCGGGGTTCTGCATTTTGCAACAAGTGTAAAAGAAATGGTCATAGCGCGGCGAAGTGTGAGGTCTACGGACCAGGGGTTAACAGAACGAAAGGAACAAATGGTGTCAGAACGAGTAATGGCAGAGCAAGTAGTGTCGGAGCAAGTTATGCCAATGTAGTTTGTTATAAATGTGGAAAACCGGGCCACATTATTAGAAATTGCCCGAACCAGGAGAACACGAATGGACAAGGCCACGGAAGAGTTTTCAATATTAATGCGGCAGAGGCACAGGAAGACCCGGAGCTTGTTACGGGTACGTTTCTTATTGACAATAAATCTGCTTACGTTTTATTTGATTCGGGTGCGGATAGAAGCTATATGAGTAGAGATTTTTGTGCTAAATTAAGTTGTCCATTGACGCCGTTAGATAGTAAATTTTTACTCGAATTAGCAAATGGTAAATTAATTTCAGCAGGTAATATATGTCGAAATCGAGAAATTAAACTGGTTAGCGAAACATTTAAGATTGACTTGATACCAGTAGAGTTAGGGAGTTTTGATGTGATAATCGGTATGGACTGGTTGAAAGAAGTGAAAGCAGAGATCGTTTGTTACAAAAATGCAATTCGCATTATACGAGAAAAAGGAAAACCCTTAATGGTGTACGGGGAAAAGGGCAACACGAAGCTACATCTTATTAGTAATTTGAAGGCACAAAAACTAATAAGAAAAGGTTGCTATGCTGTTCTAGCACACGTCGAGAAAGTACAAACTGAAGAAAAGAGCATCAATGATGTTCCCATCGCAAAAAAATTTCCTGATGTATTTCCGAAAGAATTACCGGGATTACCCCCACATCGATCCGTTGAATTTCAAATAGATCTTGTACCAGGAGCTGCACCAATAGCTCGTGCTCCTTACAGACTCATACCCAGCGAGATGAAAGAACTGCAAAGCCAATTACAAGAACTTTTAGAGCGTGGTTTCATTCGACCAAGCACATCACCGTGGGGAGCTCCTGTTTTGTTTGCCAAGAAGAAAGATGGTACATTCAGGTTGTGTATCGACTACCGAGAGTTGAACAAACTTACCATCAAGAACCGCTACCCACTACTGAGAATCGACGACTTATTTGATCAACTACAAGGCTCGTCTGTTTATTCAAAGATTGACTTACGTTCCGGGTATCATCAAATGCGGGTGAAAGAAGATGATATTCCAAAGACTGCTTTCAGAACACGTTACGGTCATTACAAGTTTATGGTCATGCCGTTTGGTTTAACTAATGCACCAGCTGTGTTCATGGACCTTATGAACCGAGTGTGTGGACCATACCTTGACAAGTTTGTCATTGTTTTCATTGATGACATACTTATTTACTCAAAGAATGACCAAGAACACGGTGAACATTTGAGAAAGGTGTTAGAAGTATTGAGGAAGGAAGAATTGTACGCTAAATTTTCAAAATGTGCATTTTGGTTGGAAGAAGTTCAATTCCTCGGTCACATAGTGAACAAAAAAGGTATTAAGGTGGATCCGGCAAAGATAGAAATTGTTGAAAAGTGGGAAACCCCGAAAACTCCGAAACACATACGCCAGTTTTTAGGACTAGCTGGTTACTATAGATGGTTCATCCAAGACTTTTCCAGAATAGCAAAACCCTTGACTACATTAACGCATAAAGGGAAGAAATTTGAATGGAAGGATGAACAAGAGAAAGCGTTTCAGTTATTAAAGAAAAAGCTAACTACGGCACCTATATTGTCATTGCCTGAAGGGAATGATGATTTTGTGATTTATTGTGACGCATCAAAGCAAGTTCTCGGTTGTGTATTAATGCAACGAACGAAGGTGATTGCTTATGCGTCTAGACAATTGAAGATTCACGAGCAAAATTATATGACGCATGATTTGGAATTAGGCGCGGTTGTTTTTGCATTAAAGACTTGGAGGCACTACTTATATGGGGTCAAAAGTATTATATATACCAACCACAAAAGTCTTCAACACATATTTAATCAGAAACAACTGAATATGAGGCAGCGTAGGTGGATTGAATTGTTGAATGATTACAACTTTGAGATTCGTTACCACCCGGGGAAGGCAAATGTGGTAGCCGACGCCTTGAGCAGGAAGGACAGAGAACCCATTCGAGTAAAATCTATGAATATAATGATTCACAATAACCTTACTACTCAAATAAAGGAGGCGCAACAAGGAGTTTTAAAAGAGGGAAATTTAAAGGATGAAATACCCAAAGGATCGGAGAAGCATCTTAATATTCGGGAAGATGGAACCCGGTATAGGGCTGAAAGGATTTGGGTACCAAAATTTGGAGATATGAGAGAAATGGTACTTAGAGAAGCTCATAAAACCAGATACTCAATACATCCTGGAACGGGGAAGATGTACAAGGATCTCAAGAAACATTTTTGGTGGCCGGGTATGAAAGCCGATGTTGCTAAATACGTAGGAGAATATTTGACGTGTTCTAAGGTCAAAGCTGAGCATCAGAAACCATCCGGTCTACTTCAACAACCCGAAATCCCGGAATGGAAATGGGAAAACATTACCATGGATTTCATCACTAAATTGCCAAGGACTGCAAGTGGTTTTGATACTATTTGGGTAATAGTTGATCGTCTCACCAAATCAGGACACTTCCTGCCAATAAGAGAAGATGACAAGATGGAAAAGTTAGCACGACTGTATTTGAAGGAAGTCGTCTCCAGATATGGAATACCAATCTCTATTATCTCTGATAGGGATGGCAGATTTATTTCAAGATTCTGGCAGACATTACAGCAAGCATTAGGAACTCGTCTAGACATGAGTACTGCCTATCATCCACAAACTGATGGGTAGAGCGAAAGGACGATACAAACGCTTGAAGACATGCTACGAGCATGTGTTATTGATTTCGGAAACAGTTGGGATCGACATCTACCATTAGCAGAATTTTCCTACAACAACAGCTACCATTCAAGCATTGAGATGGCGCCGTTTGAAGCACTTTATGGTAGAAAGTGCAGGTCTCCGATTTGTTGGAGTGAAGTGAGGGATAGACAGATTACGGGTTCGGAGATAATACAAGAAACTACCGAGAAAATCATCCAAATTCAACAAAGATTGAAAACCGCCCAGAGTCGACAAAAGAGCTACGCGGACAGTAAAAGAAAAGATATAGAGTTTGAAATTGGAGAAATGGTCATGCTTAAGGTTTCACCTTGAAAAGGCGTTGTTCGATTTGGTAAACGGGGGAAACTAAATCCAAGGTACATTGGACCATTCAAGATTATAGATCGTGTCGGACCAGTAGCTTACCAACTGGAGCTACCTCAACAACTCGCGGCTGTACATAACACTTTCCACATCTCAAATTAGAAGAAATGTTTTGCTAAAGAAGATCTCACTATTCCGTTGGACGAAATCCAAATCAATGAAAAACTTCAATTCATTGAAGAACCCGTCGAAATAATGGATCGTGAGGTTAAGACACTTAAACAAAACAAGATACCGATTGTTAAGGTTCGATGGAATACTCGTAGAGGACCTGAGTTCACCTGGGAGCGTGAAGATCAGATGAAGAAGAAATACCCGCATTTATTTCCAGAAGATACGTCAACACCTCCAACTGCTTAAAATTTCAGGACGAAATTTATTTAACGGGTAGGTACTGTAGTGACCCGAACTTTTACATGTTTATATATATATATTAAATGAAATTGTTATTTACATGATTAAGTGTTTCCAACATGTTAAGCAATCAAACTTGTTAAGACTTGATTAATTGAAATAGGTTTCATATAGACAATTGACCACCCAAGTTGACCGGTGATTCACGAACGTTAAAACTTGTAAAAACTATATGATGACATATATATGGATATATATATAGTTAACATGATATTATGATAAGTAAACATATCATTAAGTATATTAACAATGAACTACATATGTAAAAACAAGACTACTAACTTAATGATTCTGAAACGAGACATATATGTAACGATTATCGTTGTAACGACATTTAATGTATATATATATCATATTAAGAGATATTTATACATCATAATATCATGATAATATAATAATTTAAAATCTCATTTGATATTATAAACATTGGGTTAACAACACTTAACGAGATCGTTAACCTAAAGGTTTCAAAACAACACTTACATGTAACGACTAACAATGACTTAACGACTCAGTTAAAATGTATATACATGTAGTGTTTTAATATGTATTCATACACTTTTGAAAGACTTCAAGACACTTATCAAAATACTTCTACTTAACAAAAATGCTTACAATTACATCCTCGTTCAGTTTCATCAACAATTCTACTAGTATGCACCCGTATTCGTACTCGTACAATACACAGCTTTTAGATGTATGTACTATTGGTACATACACTCCAATGATCAGCTCTTAGTAGCCCATGTGAGTCACCTAACACATGTGGGAACCATCATTTGGCAACTAGCATGAAATATCTCATAAAATTACAAAAATATGAGTAATCATTCATGACTTATTTACATGAAAACAAAATTACATATCCTTTATATCTAATCCATACACCAACGACCAAAAACACCTACAAACACTTTTATTCTTCAATTTTCTTCATCTAATTGATCTCTCTCAAGTTCTATCTTCAAGTTCTAAGTGTTCTTCATAAATTCCAAAAGTTCTAGTTTCATAAAATCAAGAATACTTCCAAGATTGCAAGTTTACTTCCAAGTTTTCTAAATCCATTCCAAGTAATCATCCAAGATCAAGAAATCTTTGTTACTTACAGTAGGTTATCTTTCTAATATAAGGTAATAATCATATTCAAACTTTAATTCAATTTCTATAACTATAACAATCTTATTTCGAGTGGAAATCTTACTTGAAATTGTTTCCGTGTCATGATTCTGCTTCAAGAACTTTCAAGCCATCCAAGGATCCTTTGAAAATAGATCTATTTTTCTCATTTCCAGTAGGTTTATCCAAGGAACTTGAGGTAGTAATGATTTTCATAACATCATTCGATTCATACATATAAAGCTATCTTATTCGAAGGTTTAAACTTGTAATCACTAGAACATAGTTTAGTTAATTCTAAACTTGTTCGCAAATAAAAGTTAATCCTTCTAACTTGACTTTTAAAATCAACTAAACACATGTTCTATATCTATATGATATGCTAACTTAATGATTTAAAACCTGGAAACACGAAAAACACCGTAAAACCGGATTTACGCCGTCATAGTAACACCGCGGGCTGTTTTGGGTTAGTTAATTAAAAACTATGATAAACTTTGATTTAAAAGTTGTTATTCTGAGAAAATGATTTTTATTATGAACATGAAACTATATCCAAAAATTATGGTTAAACTCAAAGTAGAAGTATGTTTTCTAAAATGGTCATCTAGACGTCGTTCTTTCGACTGAAATGACTACCTTTACAAAAATGACTTGTAACTTATTTTTCCGACTATAAACCTATACTTTTTCTGTTTAGTTTCATAAAATAGAGTTCAATATGAAACCATAGCAATTTGATTCACTCAAAACGGATTTAAAATGAAGAAGTTATGGGTAAAACAAGATCGGATAATTTTTCTCATTTTAGCTACGTGAAAATTGGTAACAAATCTATTCCAACCATAACTTAATCAACTTGTATTGTATATTATGTAATCTTGAGATACCATAGACACGTATACAATGTTTCGACCTATCATGTCGACACATCTATATATATTTCGGAACAACCATAGACACTCTATATGTGAATGTTGGAGTTAGCTATACAGGGTTGAGGTTGATTCCAAAATATATATAGTTTGAGTTGTGATCAATACTGAGATACGTATACACTGGGTCGTGGATTGATTCAAGATAATATTTATCAATTTATTTCTGTACATCTAACTGTGGACAACTAGTTGTAGGTTACTAACGAGGACAGCTGACTTAATAAACTTAAAACATCAAAATATATTAAAAGTGTTGTAAATATATTTTGAACATACTTTAATATATATGTATATATTGTTATAGGTTCGTGAATCAACCAGTGGCCAAGTCTTACTTCCCGACGAAATAAAAATCTGTGAAAGTGAGTTATAGTCCCACTTTTAAAATCTAATATTTTTGGGATGAGAATACATGCAGGTTTTATAAATGATTTACAAAATAGACACAAGTACGTGAAACTACATTCTATGGTTGAATTATCGAAATCGAATATGCCCTTTTTATTAAGTCTGGTAATCTAAGAATTAGGGAACAGACACCCTAATTGACGCGAATCCTAAAGATAGATCTATTGGGCCTAACAAACCCCATCCAAAGTACCGGATGCTTTAGTACTTCGAAATTTATATCATATCCGAAGGGTGTCCCGGAATGATGGGGATATTCTTATATATGCATCTTGTTAATGTCGGTTACCAGGTGTTCACCATATGAATGATTTTTATCTCTATGTATGGGATGTGTATTGAAATATGAAATCTTGTGGTCTATTGTTACGATTTGATATATATAGGTTAAACCAATAACTCACCAACATTTTTGTTGACGTTTAAAGTATGTTTATTCTCAGGTGAATACTAAGAGCTTCCGCTGTTGCATACTAAAATAAGGACAAGATTTGGAGTCCATGTTTGTATGATATTGTGTAAAAACTGCATTCAAGAAACTGATTTCGATGTAACATATTTGTATTGTAAACCATTATGTAATGGTCGTGTGTAAATATGATATTTTAGATTATCATTATTTGATAATCTACGTAAAGCTTTTTAAACCTTTATTTATGAAATAAAGGTTATGGTTTGTTTTAAAAATGAATGCAGTCTTTGAAAAACGTCTCATATAGAGGTCAAAACCTCGCAACGAAATCAATTAATATGGAACGTTTTTAATCAATAAGAACGGGACATTTCAATTTATGCTTGATATTTTGGGTAATTCAAGCATTGCTGCTATTCATGGCCCTGGTCATAAAAACATGTAGGCATAGGCGGCTCATCAATAAGAGCATTCGAAAAAGCGATATATTAACATTCTACAAGGTCTAAACTTTCTTATGCATAAGAAAGGGCAAAGTATTCCTAATTTGAGAGACGTGAATGTCGTGACCCGTCCTAATCCATCTGAACGAATACATTACATTTGGTTACATCGCGTGGTACTTGACCTCTATATGATACATTTTACAAACATTGCATTCGTTTTTAAAAGACAAACTTTCATTACATCGACAGTTGACGGCATGCATACCATTTCATAATAAATCCCACTATAACTGACTTAATAATAATCTTGATGAACTCAACGACTTGAATGCAACATCTTTTGAAATATGTCATGAATGACTCCAAGTAAAATCTCTAAAATGAGCTAATGCACAGCGAAAGATTTCTTTCATACTTGAGAATAAACATGCTTTAAAGTGTCAACCAAAAGGTTGGTGAGTTCATTAGTTTAACATAAATAATCATTTCCATCATTTTATTAGACCACAAGATTTTCATTTTCATTTCTCATAAATATACGTCCCATGCATAGAGACAAAAATCATTCATATGGATTGAACACCTGGTAACCGACATTAACAAGATGCAAATAAGAATATCCCCTATCATTCTGGGAAATCCTTCGGACATGATAAAAACGAATTCGAAGTACTAAAGCATCCGGTACTTTGTATGGGGTTCGTTAGGCCCAATAGATCTATCTTTAGGATTCGCGTCAATTAGGCGTGCACTAATTCTCAAAATTAGTGATGTTCCCTAATTCTTAGGCTACCAAGCAAAAAGGGGCATATTCGGCTTCGATCATTCAACTATATAATGTAGTTTCGATTACTTGTGTCTATTTCGTAAAACATTTATAAAAATTGCGCATGTATTCTCAGCCCAAAAATATAAAGGGTAAAAAGGTAAATGAAACTCACAATACTGTATTTTGTATTAAAAATACATATGACGAAACTGAACAATGCAAGGTTGGGCTCGGATTCACGAACCTATATCAGTTTTATATATTCATTAACACATATAATAACAATTAAACAAGTTATATATATTAATGTTAATATACTTTATAATTTGTATGTTATATTAATAAATAATTTAATTATACCTATTTTATATATAATAGATAATTATATATATATATATATATATATATATATATATATATATATATATGATTATATTAAAAGGTATTTATTTATTATATATATAACTTAATTAATATTTTATAATAATAACATTTTATTTAAATCAATATGTAATATTAATATAGTTAGGATATATGTAAAGATATATTTTTATATAATTACTATTTGTTTATTATATTATTACTAAAACAATGATAATAGTAATAATAATGATAGAATAATGATAATTCTAATAAAAATGATAAACTTAATAAAAATGATAATTTTAATAATAATAATACTAACTTTAATAATAATAATAAAAATGATAATTTTAAATATTAATGTTACTTTTAATAAGAATAATAATTTTTCTAATAATGATACTCCTAATAATAATAATAATAATAATAATGATTATATCCCTAATAATGATAACATTAATAATAATAATACTTATATTAATAATAATGATGTGATAATAATAATAATATCAATAAAAATGATATTACTAGTAATGATAATAGTATTAGTCATAATAATAATAATTATAATTGTAATTATAATCATGATAATAATAATAAATGATAATTAATAATAATAACAATAATAATAATGGTAATAAAATAACAATATACAACCTTTGAAGACAAGCTTTTTAAAAAAAAAGGCCACTGCCTGGATTCGAACTCGTGACCTCCCACTAACACACTAACACCCTTAACCACTTCTCTAACCGTTATCTTTCTGCAATATTTTGTACCCGAAATCTATTTAACCATATTCGTATTACTTTCTTCTCTTGCCACCATCATCATCGATATCAATCATCATATACATCGTTAACATTATCAACCTCGATTATATTTTATGTTTCAACATCTACATCATAGTTATCAAATCATCATCATGAGCTCTACCTTAGATTCAAAACATCATCATCAATACGAATCATCACATCATTGCCTAAACGTTTTCATGATCTAATCATCATCTTAATACGTCGATTATCACAGAATCATCACGTATATTGTATATACCTTCATCATACACATAATCTTGACTCTTTCATTCTAATCACAACCGTAACATCTTTAAATAAATAACAAGGGAGTTTGTTATGGCCCAACACAAACTGAAATCGTGACCCATTCTAGCAATTTAATAAACCCAAGAAATATTCTGTGGCCCAAGTTGTTAAGCCCAAGATCAAAATAAGAATATATAGCCCGATGTTTGTTACCTTGATCGACCCAAGCATTATATTTTTATATTTGCACGTTAGATTTGAAGTGTGGAGTTTTAAAACAGATCGATTATGCTTTTCTTTTTGGTGGGTTCCTGTCGACAGGATAATAAAAGGAAACAGATACAACAACAAAAGTAACTCAAGTTTCAACCCATTTGTCGGCCATCAAGAGGGAAAATAGAACACCTTTATCATCTTTCTCCACGTTCACAACAGACAAATAAAAATAACAGCAGGTCTTCGAGTTGATCGGCTGTGAGATGGAAATAAATTGCAATAGCAGAAGCTACTGTTTTCGAGCAGAAACATAAATATAAAATGGTTCATTCAATAGGTAAAATAAATGTTTGGTTTAGTTGAATTCGACAGAAGGAATTATAATAAAGAGGGTGTTTGGTTTATGCTAGTGTTAAAATGGGTTGTACGAGATGGAATGATAAGTTCATGATGACATCGATCAGAAATAGGAAACAGATAGTTAGAAAATTAAAGTGATGGTGATAGTGTTGGGGTTGTAGATGGTTATTGAAGCTGTTTTGGTGGTGTATAAACAACAAAATAAACTGCTGTAATAGAAACGGTTATCATGCGATGGTAGTGGTGGTTTGTCAAGGGTTTTCACAGCCTGAGACAGAAAAACAATTGCAGTAGGGTTGTGTGGTTGTTTGTGTACGATAGAAAGAAAAGAAAGAAAGAAGTTGGTAGTGGTTTCATGATTGTTTGTAGATGTTGGAAGTGGTGGAAGTGAAGTGCTAGGTTGGGGGTGGTTGTTTTGATTCTTTGGTTACAAGAATTAAGAGAGAGAGAGAGAGAGTTTAAGGATGATGACCTGGATGATTCTCGGTTTGGGTTGTCGATCAATAAACGGAAATACGTAGTGGTGAAGGAGGTTTGTTGATGAGGATGGTGGCGATTCATAGTGGTGATTGATGATGATGGTGGATGAAGGTTTGTAAGGTGATCAATGGTTACCATGGTGATTCGCAGAAGAGGAGAAAACAAGGTGGATATATGGTTCATTTGTATGTACTGCATATGATTATAATATATATATCTATATAGGATATAGGTAGATGATAGGATATAGATAATGGAGTAATATCTGTGTGCAAGTGGAAGACATGAAACAAAAACGGTACACATAAAATAATAAATAAATGATTCATAGTTTACAATAACGTGCACACAAAATAGTAAGCCATCAGATATTTTGATTTATTCTGCCGACAGTTTTCACGGACAATGTATCGAGCGAAATCAGTGGCGGATAAAAGTAATCAAAAAAATCCCATATTTTTAAACTAACTATATTTATTTATTTTGGTCATTATGGTATAAAATTTGATTATTAATTTATTAAATAAAAATTACATCAACCGTCCCTCTCATTTATGGGTAAAATACAAAAAATGTTAAAACTTAACAAATAGTTCCTAAATACATTTTTTATAAGTCTAAAATTTATAGAACTCATTTTCGTATCACCGTTTATTTTAAAATTATATATGTTTGAATTTAACTTGTTTAATATCAATTGGTACATCAACGATTATTACAATCGTTTAATATTTATTTTTAATATACTTTATATATATATATATAAATATATTTTAAATATTAATTATTATAATATCCTATTTTTATTTTATAATTTCTAATAACAACATCATATAATATTTCAAGTTATATTCTAAATTATTATTTACATATATACACACATATCTTATATACAATTAATTGTTCGTGAATCGTCGAAGATGGTCGAAGGTAACTGAATACATGAACACAGTTTCAAAGTTTTTGAGATTTTAACATTACAGACTTTGCTTATCGTGTCGGAAACATATGAAGATTAAGTTTAAATTTGATCGGAAATTTCCGGGTCGTCACGGTGAAGTGCTTCGAACTTTCGTTAACGATTGGTTAATACAAAGTGGTTAGACCCTAAGAAGAGTTCAACCATAAAGAACACCATGGCTAAGTTACTAGGTAACTTCCATGAACACGTCTGGTTATCCTAACGATCCAATCCTTTATGGCTTTTAAACATACAGTTCCTTAATTAAATAAGAATCCCTCAAATGGGGTGCAATGCTTGAGACCACGTTATGGTGTAGTGTACTAGTCAACACTTAACTGTTTCCATGGCCTTGGGTAGGAGTGGTGTAGCTTACAACAATCGTTGTGCTTCGACATGCATGTACTAAATTTATATGTTTAGTGACTACACCAGAATAGTTCGAGAACGACAATGTACTCCTAGTCTAATCTGAGGTTCCACTACGAAAGGGATCTCTGCCGGAATCCAAAGCTCAGGTTGACGGACTACAACCATTGTGCCTCAGTTAAGCTTGTGTTGTATCTAATAGAATTCTTACCAAGGGGTGACACATATAGTGTACTCTGAATCGAGGTTCGTGAATTCCCAATAACAGAGCCAATAACTACGTTCCATAGTTGGAAAAGCCATTGAGTTTAAAATATAATCAGAAAGCATCTCAACACATACGCAATCCACAATATTATCTCAGCAGCGTTACTGATTACGTCATAGCATACACTAAAGATAACTACTCGCTAATCATGGTAATAATATCATAAATCATAACAATGAAAGACTTTATATAAAGATAAATGATAGAAGTACCAGTAGATTTTCTGAGTTCCGAAAATACAAAAGTGACAACTTCAGACTTCAGACCGCTCCTATTACAATCTTCGACGTTCACCTTCGGGTACTAAATTTCATGCTCGGAGAAGAAAGCCTCGAAAGTATGGCTAATTGTAGTGAGAGAGAGTGAAACTTGAAGTGTGAAGTGTGTGTTTGAAATGAGGAGCAAAAGCTCCTTAAATAGGCCTAAATCAGCCATGTCAGGTCGTGGCCTAGTGCCTATAAGGCCGTGGGCTTAGGTCATAGGCCATAGCCCTATGGCTGGTGAACCATGAAAGGACCCGTCCTAATCCAACTGGACGAATACATTACATTTGGTTACATCGCGAGGTACCTGACCTCTATATGATACATTTTACAAACATTGCATTCGTTTTAAAAGACAAACTTTCATTACATCGAAAATTTACGGCATGCATACTATTTCATAATATATCCAACTATAATTGACTTAATAATAATCTTGAAGAACTCAACGACTCGAATGCAATGTCTTTTGAAATATGTCATGAATGACTCCAAGTAATATCTTTAAAATGACCAATTGCACAGCGGAAGATTTCTTTAACACCTGAGAATAAACATGCTTTAAAGTGTCAAGCAAAAATTTGGTGAGTTCATTAGTTTAACATAAATAATCATTTCATAATTTTAATAGAACACAAGATTTCATATTTCCATTTCTCATAAACATACGTCCCATGCATAGAGACAAAAATATCATTCATATGGATTGAACACCTGGTAACCGACATTCACAATATACATATAAGAATATCCCCATCATTCCGGGATCCTCCTTCGGACATGATATAAATTTCGAAGTACTAAAGCATCCGGTACTTTGGATGGGGCTTGTTGGGCCCGATAGATCTATCTTTAGAGTTCGCGTCAATTAGGGTGTCTGTTCCGTATTCTTAGATTACCAGACTTAATAAAAAGGGGCATATTCGATTTCGATCATTCAACCATATAATGTAGTTTTAGATTTACTCGTGTCTATTTCGTAAAACAGTTATAAAAGCAGCGCATGTATTCTCAGCCCAAAAATATAAAGGGTAAAAAGGCAAATGAAACTCACGCATATAAATATTGTAAAACAGTTATTAAAGCATTTGCATGTATTCTCAGGCCAAAAATGTAATGAGTAAAAAGGGAATCAAATTAAACTCACATAATGTATTTTGTAGTAAAAATACATATGACGACATTTAGAAAAACTGAACAATGCAGGGTTGGCCTCGGATTCACGAACCTATATCATTTATATATATATTAACACATATAATTAACATGTAATAATAATCAAACCCGTTTGTATATATTATTTATATATTAGTTATTTGAAATAGTAATACAATATTTATATAGTTATCATATATGTATTTGATATATTTTTATATAAATAACTTTTGGTTTGATAAAATAATGATTTTAATATTACTAATACAAGGTTGATAATAATAATAATATTTAGGTTTCATAATGAAATATTAGTTTTGATAATAATACTAGTTATTTTATTTTATTTATAGTAATAATAATAATGATAATAATAATAAGAATAATAATAATAATAATAACGATATTAATAATAATAATAATATTAATAATAATAATACTTAAATGATACAGTTTATGATAATCTTACTAATTCTTATAAAAATACTAATGTTAATAAGATTTTTAATACTTATAAGCATAGCTATGATAGCAGTAATAATGATAATCATAATACTAACAATAACAAAAAAAATAATAATAATCATAATAATAACATAACAATAATAACAATAATAATGATAATAAAAACTTTAGAAATTGAAACTACCTTTAAAAAGCCCTTTAAAAAAATTTGCACAAAGCCGGGTTTGAACCCGAGACCTCCCGTTCATACCAAACTCTCCTTAACCATGTACTCTGCTTCTGTTTTTCTGATAAAACTTCCCCCCTTATTTATTTAACCCCTAAACGAATTCTCTCATCTTCTTCATCATTAACAAAAATCAAATTAACCGAAATTCCACTTAATCTTAATTATCAATTCAAATAACATTTTTAGGATTTACTAACCATTAGATAAACAATTATAAATGATTAGTTTGATTGGCAAAAAAAAAAATAAAAAAAAAAGCCTACAGCTTCGTCGCTGTTATCAACAAAAAAAAAATTAACTTTGATTTAGAGAATGTTTTAGCTAGAGGTTATAACATAAAATCTGTTTCAATTCACTCATAAAAACTTCTTCAAACTTTAATTGAATCAGAAACATAAACATAACCTCGAATTTCTTCAAGAACACAATAGGTTGACTTTTTACTTTTAATCTTTGACTTCGAGATTCTTAATCGTTTGAAAGGATTGAAAGCTAAGAATTTGCAAATAGTTTGAATGTATGAATCCTTACCTATCTGCATTTATCAATTTTTAAAATTCGATTGGTTTTGAGACTTGGAATAAAAGTTGAAGAACAGAGTGTGCAAAAGAAAAAAAATAAATTTTGTGCGTTTTTCAATCTGTAATTGCAGAAGTATATGTATATAACGCGAGTGAACACATGATTTAATAGTTATCCTGACTGTAATTAATTCGTTTCAACACCTAACAGAATTGGGACCATCATTATTCGTTCAGTACAAGTAAATAAAGAAAAATAAAAAATCGATAGTGATTTATAACAGCCTCAGTACGATCGATTGAGATGTTTTATTACTTTAGGAGACCAGAACAAAATTTAGATACAGTTTGATTGAAATTAGAAACTGAATCTGATTCTCTAAACATAATTACGTATATATTTATTTATATATATCTATATACTGTAATTAGATAATTATATATCTGTATATGTATTTCATTATATATCTAGCTGTATTTTTAATATATATGTATATGCATCTGATTATATCAGTATTTTTGTGTATTAAGGATACATAATATTTATATATTGCCGTTCCAAAAAAAAATATTTATTAATATTTAACATTAATATTAATAATAATAATAATGAAACTAATATTAATAATAACAGAAGTAATGATAATATTATTGATATTATAAAAAAATAGAAATTTTAGTAATCAAGTTAATAATAATGCTTTTAGTAATTATAATATTAATTAAGATTATAATTTTTACTAATAACAATGATACTATTAATGATAACAATAATATCAATGATATTAATAATGTAACAAATTACATGTATCGAATTTCATATTCATATATTTTAATTAATAATACTAACTTTAATATTAGTATTAATATCTATTGTAATGATAATGAGAGTAATAATAACAATATTTTACCTTAGTATTACTTTTGATATTTTGACATTACAATTTTTATTAATTATGTAATGTTTAATAATTATATATTATGTAATATTGAATTCTTATACATTACAATATACAGATAATCATAATCATATATGGAAATCATATATAGATTCATTTAAAATTACAATAATCATTTGTATCTTATTTTAATTCAAATGGTTAAATGGTATTATATTAATTCAAATTAAAATATACACTTATATTTATATTTACATATATATATATATATATATATATATATATATATATATATATATATATATATATATATTTATTTATTTATTTATTTACGTAGATATTTACACACAATTGTTCGTGAATCGTCGAGAATGATCGAAGGTCAATTGAATTCATGAACATAGTTTCAAAGTTTTTGAGACTCAACATAACAGACTTTGCTTATCGTGTCGGAAACATATAAAGATTAACGTTTAAATTTGATCAGAAATTTCCGGGTCATCATAGTACCTACCCGTTAAAAGAAATTTCGTCCCGAAATTTGATAGAGGTCGTCATGGATAACAATAAGAATGTTTTCATGACAAATATGAGTTGATAAATAGAGTTTTATCATCATTGAGTAATATGGACAAAACCATTTGATTTTGTGAAGAGTACAAGTGAAGCTATCACTAAAGAGTGAAATGAGTAGATATAGATTCGTCATATCTTTTGACGTAGATAGGATTGATTTCCAAGTTCAAGAGATTTGGAGAAAATCTTCATAATAGGATTTGATTCTTCGATAATTAAGGGAATTAGGATCTGCTTTAAATGCGATCATCTATTTTGACTTCTCTGTCGAATATTTTACTATAAATCCACCTTCTTCGTTTCCTTACAACTCACACCTTCCATTCTTTCTCCTCAATTCATACTTTATAGTATTTGTTAATATGCTTCATCCAGTTCTGATTCTTGATATACTCCTAACTTTCATATCTGCAATTCTTCTCTTTCATCTACCACAAGAGGATTCTATTCACTTCTATTATTTCCTTGGGATTATAATGTTTTTAATTCTCCCGTATCTTTACGTTGCAATACGTATTGATATACACAGTTTGTAATTTATGTGTTATTGTCGAGCTTTATATTTTCTTTTATATTCAAGAGTTCTATACTTTTGTCTCCTCTTCCCGACTTCGAGTCAAGCGAATAATGGTCCAGAATTCATAGGTATGGATTTTGAAATTAACATAGTTAATGTTCTAAGAAGAAATCGTCATTGTACGATCTTGATTTGGTAAATTACCAGAATATCCTGAAAGATAGAACTATCAAGAAGATATGTTCTTAATATGTTTAGAGATTGAGTAGAATGCAAGAGTCGTGTAAATGGCACATGATGATGGTATGTTCTGTGAATCATCACATTCCATTAGAAACTCAGCATGAATTACTGTAATATAATCACGTTGATCAAGTGTCATTATATTATACTATCTCATGCATCAGTTCCCAACATTACTTCAATAACATTCATATTTTAAGCTCGAAAGTTTACAGAATATAGAAACTAACAGTTTCTATATGATGTAATACTGATAACACGAAGAGATTAATGATTTCAGATAAGAATAGTTATAAAAATATCTCCAGAAATATGGAGGATATTTATAATGAAAGATACGATAATATCTCGGAATATCTAAGATCAGAGGATGATAGAAATTATTGTCTGCATGGGTTTAGAGTAAGGAGCAAGATATTCACTAAAGACTTTAGCAGACATTGAATCATTTGGATTCTTTGAAGTCAAACTTATTCTTTGTGATTTGTCCACGGCTTTCTTCATAGTTTCGCATAATCTGCTTTTCGGTACTAAATTTTCTATTGAATGTTTCCAATATAATGATACACAGGAAGCACGAGGAGGTATATAATTTTGGACGAGAATATTTATGAAAATATTCTCAGAAATATCGAAGATATTGATGATGACATTTTGGAATTTCTAAGTTCGATGGTTGCTGGAGAAAGATTTTCCGCAAGATTTTAACATGACTTCGGAGAAAGATATTCTCTAAAGATTTCAACGGATCCAGAATTACCTGAATCCTTTGAATATAGGGTTTGGTCCTTGTATTTGTCCTTGGTCTCCTTCATGGGTAGCTCAATTTGTTTTTCAATACCCAATCTTCTATCGAGCGTTCCTAACACTCCTTTCTTTATCATCAAACTTTTGGTCGTTTAGACCATCTACCATTTTTCTGTTTCCTCTGCATTTAATGCTATGATATCTGAATCATCGGTTATTAACCCGAGGTGGTTTCAGGAAAATTGTGTTTTTAGATGATTAAACGCTGATGGTAATATGGTAGAATATGAAAGGTTCCCTGGTAACAATAAAAGAGCACGCGTATATATCAATGTTATAATAAGGCTGTTTCGTATGAAAAGTCGAAG